>NC_079515.1:17158339-17256554 GCF_000801105.2 Raphanus sativus
AGACGACCTATTTAATCAATATAATAAAGATAGATTCATGACCATTAGGTTAGACCATTATTTGAAATATATGCAAAATCCTTTGTTGCCAATTCTAAAGTTGGTATTAATTTCTTACCGTGTCTATATTCCTTGCGCAAGTGAATATGATATTTTTCGGAAAAACAGTTGATATTTTTAGAATTGACGAATCATCTGTTGTTAGATGTGTACATTTATTGTAACTGATTGTTTTGGTAAGTTTAACATATAGAACCCCCAAAATCCCTTAGATATAAAATTATTTATCGGATCTAAAATGCAACTGATTGGGTTATTTTTGATAAATTTTTAAAGATTAAATGTGCTATGATCTCGAAAAAGTTGTATAGTAGTTGTTTTATAAACCAATTATTATTAGAACAACTTATTATTCATTGTGATAAGACAAAAAACGCAAAGGGAAATAATGGAAAATAATGTAATTGTTTAAAAATAACCAACACAATAATTGCTTAAACGCTTGCACTTTCGAGTGCATAATGGTCTTGATCTTTCTTCCTTCATTTTGGATTAGCATCGATTCTTAATACTCACTCCTCATCCGAGTCATAATCATGAAAGATGACAACATGTGGCTGCATAAATAATTTTGTTGTATAGAATTGTAAATATACCAATATCAAATGCCTCTATTGCAACCAAACTTACATGTGGATGAAAGAGTTCGATTATTTCTTTGTCAACAACTGAATCAACAACATATGCTGAATTTGTTCTTTTTGACCATTAGATTCGCTAGTCAGCATAAATAGAATTTTCCTCCCAATCAATTCAGTTAGAGATTGTGGTAGAAAATGTGGATTTTCCTATAAAACATAATTATTCATTTCCGATGTAAAGTATCTCAATAATAAATTCTTTAATCCCCTAATCAAAATGAAGCAAATACCTGAGGAGCCTCTTGGACCAACTGAAACGCAGGTCTTCTAATTAGCTTCTCCGCGATATTGTTGAAAAGCACAAATTTGGCTTCAACATTTGATTCATCGCTAACACGTACAACCAAGTGGTAACTAAAGATATAAAAGCTATTTAGTATATGAACTTTTAACAAAATGATAGTATAATGTCCGGAAGGTTGAAAACTATAAAGACCATACCAGTTAATACCATTATCAAAATCCTTTCTACAACTTTTGCAATTGTATTGAGGGTTCTGGTGAATATTTTGATTCTCTCCCTCAATACCATTTACTTACTTGTCTATCCATTTTTCTTGTGCAAACTTTGCAGGCCGTGTAGTACCATGGTTTATCCAAATCAATGGCCTCGATTTTAGCAACAACCATAAACTTTCCAGACTATGATAAAGCATTGAAATGCAAATCATATAAAAAATATTAGATGTTGAGAATTACTTTTCCCTTATACAAAAAAACATTTAGGAAATTTAGTAGAAGGACGAAATGTTTACCGAATTTGATTCAATAATTTCAGATATGGATTTCTTCACGGTTGTCATTGCCATTTCTCTGTATACAAAAATATCAATATGAACCTTCATGGAGGTTTGTATAACTTAATAACAGAGAAGATACAGAGTGGATATTATAACCTCTTTGTGCTCAATATGATCTACACAATGGTCGACCATATAACCTAATTTCATACTTATAAGAGCATATGAAATTAATAAGTCAAGTAAATATTTTCCTTGAGCAACAAAAATTGTTATACATATGAAAATGGCGACGAGTAATGGTCAAGTAATTTTAAACATTTATTATAGTTAATGGCATAAAATATAAGCATTCCTAAAGTTATTTCGATCCCAACCATGAGTGCATTTCCTAAATTGACAGCTTAATTGATTGACTAAAAATTTATTGAACTGAAGAATATATTATGTAAACTATTATTGGTCTAATTGATGTTTTACTTTCTACATTTTTAATACTAAAATAACTTATTTTGATGCTAACTATTGGTGCATGCCAAGAAAAGCAACGACAATATCCTCTTATTAAATGACAATACAATTACCACAACCTTTTAGCCTAGAAGGTGTAGATCCTTCTGCATGTGTCGTCCCTTCTCCTTTTTTAGCACGTACTTCTAGCATCCTTTGTAATAACAAGTTGGTAACAACTTTTTTATAACACGTAAATAGCATTCTCGGCACGTTCAATCACATCATGTAAGAAATAAAAGTATTCTTTATAAATATCCTACAACTTCCAACATTTCTTTCACAACATTCTCATTATCAATTGCGAGTAAACAATACCTTAATCAAAGAATATACTTCCCGAGAAGAAAGACACTACTTTGAAGATGGGAGAAGATGCATCGGTAAACAATTATGACATCATATCCATCGGTGATTCTGCGTCTTCAAATGACGACCTCTCCAACTCAGATCGCACCAACTACTTCAGAAACATTTCCTTGTCATATTTTGCTGCCCAGCCAACCGAAATGATGTCTAAGCACATAGAGTTCAAGGAACTATGCTTGGAGAGTGGGAACCCTGAGGCACACTATATTCAGGGCATTCTTCAATTGTTCGTAAAGGAAGACGAGCAGGCAGGCCTATATCATTTACGCCAATCATCGGATGGAGGTTATATAGACGGTACGTATCTTTATGGTTTGTCACTGCTTGCCGTAGAACGATTTCATAAAGGTCAGAAGTATTTGGATAAACTGGGATGGAAGGAAAATCGTTCAACCTCCGATCAATGCTGGGAAAGAGTCAAAAAATCTCTGACTGATATCCCGTACTTCATGAATCAAGGCTACTATATAGCTCGTGCCAACCTTGAGACACTCTGTGGTTGCCGTTCAAGGAAAAGACGTGGTCGAGTATGCAACCATGGTTACTACTATGAAAGGCTTAATCAATTTTTTGAGTTTGCTATGAGTAAAAACAACTAAAGGGAGAGTTATCATCTGTTATTATCTATGAACGCATGTAAAAGTACTTATGTTTTTACATGATTATTTATCTATTTCGTTCAATTTTCTAAGTTGCTACTTTCTTGTTTTATTTGAATATTTATATAAATAGAATCTAAATAACATATCCCTCAGTATATAAACTACTGAATTAACTTAGATAATACTATATACGTAGTTAATGTATTATCAAAAGTTATGATTACATATGTCTTGAAAATTTCTACAAAAGGACCTAACAACCTTTGTAGGTTCATGAACATATGTCTTGGAAATTTCTATAAAAAAAACTAACAACCTTTGTAAATTGAAGATAGAATTTGGTCACACACGTTATTTACTAAATGGTGTGTCCATGAAGGTAAAATTATTTATGCAAGGTCCACACAATCTTCAAAATTCATATCATATTAATTGATAACAACTATTTTTCCTTTTGTACTTTCAATATAAAAGTTAATAGGATTAATTGACTTTAGTCGCGATGGCATTTAATTACTCGGGTTTCTAAAATGAAAGATAAAAATCTTTTGTAATAAATACAAAAGAAATATAATTCATTTAAATTTTATACTATTACTTTGTGGTAAAGTAATTCACCTTCCAAAAACGAAATGGAAACCGTAAATGGTGTTTCCATATGGTAAGATTATATATAAACTTATCACAATCAAACTACTTTATATTGATTGAATGTTAATAAATATGATTGACGTTAGCAGGCAATTTATTTGCAATCAAATCTTCTATAAATATAATTATTAAGATCTGATGTAATAGGTACAAAAGACATTTATTTAAAACACTCAAAATATTTCTTAGGCACAATATAGTGGTCAAGTAATTCACCTTCTTTGTAAACGACAAATCAATGATCTTATGGATATTAGAGGAAATGATATATTACCGATGCTGTATCTCTAATAATATACTTAGAAAACTCCAAATTTTGTCTTAAATAAAACAAAATGTTACTAATTATTCAATAAATACGACAAATTAGGTCTTAATATAGTAGCAAACTTCAAATCTGGATATTTGGTGCCCATGATTTAGCTTTTGAATCCCAAACAAAGTTACAAACACCACCGCCATATGAAGACTTTAGATTTACTACATGAGGTATTTGTTTGTTATTCTCCATCCAATACACAAACTTGGATTTATCTTGTTCTTCGTTGATTTCGAATGAATATTGCTCTCTGTGTATAAATGTCATCATATTGTGATATCGATGTCTATGATGGAATAAAATCTCTGTATGATTCTCTACTTTTTCGTAAACCTGCAAAATATGGTACGACAGGTTATTCCCTCGAAGTACTCCAAACGTATAATTCATTGTAAATATTTTATAAGAAAAAAATCACTTACATAACAATAGGAAGACTGTGAAGTTTGAAAATGATCAAATGTGCATAGTTCCTAAAATAAAATAAAACATGAATCCTTAACTAAAAAAAAGTAATGTTCAACATAAATGTTTGGATCTTGAGAGAGAGCAAACCTGTGTAGAAATTGACCAACAATACTTGCCCGGCTGCATGTTAAGCTAAGAAACAAGTATCGCTACGTTTGATTAAGGATTTGCAGTTTCTTGATATATAGAGTTAGGTTTACACTAATGGGACCTTAGGGTTTTCAGTTTTGAAGGCCCTCTTGTATATTTAAGACCCAGTTCAAATTTACCTCGCATTAATAAAATGACTTGTGATAGTTTAAAATTGACCATAGGTAATAAGGAAAGTCGCTTCTCTTATCATTTTAAAAATGCGATGATCCTGGTTCCTGAACAATAGTTATATTTGTTCGGTTTACATGTATTAAGAGATTATTTTTATTGTTCCGTTTCTTGAAATGCAGATTTTGATCTCAGTTTGACCATCAGATTATACTATTTAATACAATCACAGGACCTTGAAGAACATTTTAGTAGCTTGATGGGAAAAACGATTAAATATTCCAATTAGTTTTCGTATTTCTTCTGTTGATTGAAGAAAAATTTAAAGACCTGATTATGGCTTGAAATATCGTAACAAATTCATGTAAATATAATTCCACCTAATGTTCTTCATGTGTAGTATATTTAATTCTATAACTACAAAATATCATACTATTGTGAAGTCTTAGAACTTTTTATCATTACACCAAGTATAACTGATGATCAATCCCTCTAATAAATCTTAAAGGACATCGAAACTAAACTAACTAAACCGAATCCATCCTATAAATACATCGAAACTAAAATAACTTTTTAATAATTGCCTAAGAGGCTAAACCATATTTGAAATATTCCACTGATCCATGTCCATAAAAAAGAAATTTAGCAAAAGGAACAATAAGTTTAGTTCCACAAAATAAGATAATTCAATAAACTAGATAACAGAACCAGATGATAAAAACCGAAATAAGTAGCCGAAAGATCACAGGACCTTAAACATTGGAAACATGGAAGATTATTGAAGCAAATAGGTTAATCAGACATTTGTGGCTCACCCAATCTGATCCAATCAACTTCAGGAATCTTAATCCTCTCCATCTTCTCCTTTGCGAGCACAAGTTCGTTCTCAAGTAACTTCTTCTCCTTCGTCATAGCCGCCAGATTGAAGAGTTCCTTGAGTAACTCTAATTTACCTAGAATGTGATACACTTCACGCTCTTCATCATGCCTTGCTATGATTTGTTCCAATCGGTTCTGATACACAAAGAGCAGGCCTCGGTAGCGCTCCCTAGTGGCAATCATTCCATTGTTGAAAGCCGCCTCAAGGTCTCTGCGACTGTGTTCTTCAACCGTCGGTGTATTGAGATTTAGGTCGCTGTTGAATGCCATCGAGAGATCTTGTCTTGCATATGTACAAAATAATTTGCATTAACATAAAGGTCAGACATATTCAGATGTAAAAAAAGACAAAACTAAAGTAACAATAAAACAAATTTATTTAGTCAGATCCGCAAATTTATAGAATTGTTTAAAAGGGTGAACTAAATCCCAATCCTTATTATATATAACCTAGAAGGATCATTGTAATGTATTCTAGAACAAACATATGCACTTCTATTATGATTCTAATAAACCATGATTCGAGAATATAATAAGTGACTGATGATCTACATGTGTTGATAACATAAAATAGAAAATAAAATCTTACCAAAGGATAGGTGCAGGTAAAGAGAGAATTCTAGAGAAAACGTCGGAGAAGAAGACTGATATTATGTTTGGTAAGATAGTAATAAAGTAAACAAAATGTATATTGAAAGACCACCGATTCCCATAAAATGCCTTTCCATTTGCCCTTTTAAGACTCATCCAATTAGATTTTACTTCAATATTTATTTAATGCATTTTTTGTAAAAAATGCAAGTTTAATTTATGATACACAGGAAAAGATATTTAATCAACTTGATATTTTTGGAGTACATATAAATAATCATATTTAAAAAAAATACGAAATTTTGGCGAAATCTTCGTTGAAATTGAATGGATTATATTTGATTTGTCCAAGCAAACTATAATTTCCTTATATATAGATATTCCTTACAAAGATGATATATATTTCCCTATATATAGATATTCGAGACTATTAAAAGAAACATGTACTATTTGAATTAAAGAAGAAATGATCAAGGATATAGTTAGCTTGTAAAAGGAATTTTAAATTATTGCCTGTCAAATTTAGGTACATAGGTTTCCATTTTTTTTTCATGCGATTTAATTTGGAAAAAATTAATAACTCTTGAAAATTGTCCATACTGACATGTCAAAGTCTTTCAACATGTCTGCAAATAAAGTTCAAAAAATATCAAACAGATCATCATTACAATACCTCGATTGCATATTTGACAATACAATCACCTAGACTCTGGAAACTTGAGATACTAAAAATTGCTATGAAAGCTTTGTATTTGTAGTTCGCATTATATTCTAATATCTCAAAATTTATTAACTTATGATTATGACAAAATAATCAATTATTGAAGGCTTCCTAAAGACAATTAAATCTTTCATTCAATTGCAACTAATATCTTTTCATGTTAAAAACGGAAACTTATAATTAACCAATTTCTATTTTATATTATGTCAAGAATATATATTCTAATCAATTATCAAGTTCATAATATATCAAATTATTTAGTTTAATTGGCTTTATCATCTTGAGAAATGTGAAAGTCTGCACAAATGTGTCCAACTACTATATCTAACTATTCACGCTTATATTTATCCTTTCTATGGGTAAGTCATGATTAAAATGATATATATTATTCTAACTATAGAAACAACCTATACTAAACTCTACTGAAAACATACTAACTAACAAGTAATATATGCAATAACAAACACAAACAATAGAAAACGAAATAGATTATTTATAAAATAAGTACTTAAGTTTAGTTTCCCACCACAAAGATGGGAAAACTGGTTTAAAAAACCAGTAAATAATTTCAGAAATATGTAAACATAATATTAAAACAACATAAAAAGTTTTTAACTTGGAGAGATTGAGGAACCGCACAGATTAGTCAAACATATGTGGTTCACCCAACTTGTACCAATCAATGAACGGGACCTCCACATCAGCCACCTTCGCCGTAGCAAGCACAAGATCAGACTCCAACTTCTCCTTCAGTTCAGTGAATGCAGACTCATTGAAGAGTTCTTCAATGAGTTCCAATTTCCCTTCAACGCGGGAGACTTAAAGCTCTGCATCATGTTTCTTCATGAGACCCTCTTGTAGTTGCTTGTACATAAACAGCTTGGCTCGGTAATGCTGAGTTGTCTCCAGACGCCCTTTCTTGAATGCCTCTTTAACGGTTGAACCATAGTCTTCAACCATTGGAGCCTTCATTTTGAGATCCTTGTTTCCTGCCATGATATAGATCTTGATCTGCATGTTAGGTTTAAACAGTACGGGTTAGAAAAATAAAAGGATGAGAAATGAAACAACCAATACTAACCATTTGCTTACTTGCTAATCCAAAATTCTAAAAATACTAAAACAAATAAACTGGATGATGTTTTCCAATTTTTCTCCGATTCAAATATAAATTATAATAACCCTAGCAAGATCAACATACATAACCTACAGAACAAATCTGTATATCGTGGCTACAAAACCTATCTAAAATCGATCTAGCTATATATACATCCTATAATCGAAAAATACATAACGAAATATACAGAAAAATAAAAATGATTGCTACAAAACCTAACGCAATATACAGTTTATAAATCGATCTACAGTTTATCATAGACAGTAAACGAAACCCTAAAGAGAAAGAGAACTCACTTGCGTAATAGTTGGCGAGACAAAAGCAAGCGAAGAAGAGAAATGATAGATTTGGGAAGTTTCTCGGTCAGTGTACAGTTTATATAGAAGAAGGAGAATCGAAGGGTCGTGACTTTTCACATGACAACTGGACCCGTCAAATGTTTTCATACCTTTTTTCATTTCTTATTTTTAGTATTTGGGCTTCAGTTAGTAGTAAGGGCGATATAACTCATGGGCTAAGTGTATTAGAATTTAAGAACACCCTAAACCGGTTCAAGTTTTTCCTAAACCTTTATGAATGTCAATCGATTAATTTATGAAACAATGCATGTCTATGTAAATTTAATCAACCGAAAAATTAATTCACATCAAACCTTTATATGACCACATTTGCAAGATATATGTGGAGTTAAGGAAAAACAAATATTTTTCTGCCAATTTCATTTATTCATGGAAGAGTAGTAAAAATTATATATTCACTTTCGCCTTTGCATCTTTTTCTGCCAATTAGTAAACCATGGATACTGAGATTGAAACAACCGTGTATAGCATTATTAATTCATAAAAACATAAAAATTTCATATTTTAATAGCGTAGTAAATCTTCAATCTTCAAGTTGAATCTCTTACTAACTAATTAGTAAACCATGAATAGTAAGATTTATCAAATCCTTGGATAGAAAAATAGTAAGGATCTCAATGATATAATGCAATATTCGTAAAACAGTTTCCAACGAAGGATTAAATAAATAAAAACAAAGACAAAGCCACGATAGTAGATAGTAACGGAACATTAGCTATCATAGACATTAGCTATGTTACTCTCCCTTGACTTTCTTTAGAAAAAGTTTCTTGTTCACGGAATGTTGATCCTCTAGGCTACTCTGTTGTTCATCTTGGCTTTTTCTTTTAGACAATGGAGTTCCTGATAAACCACCTGAACCAGAAGAAATATCATCTGAAGACTGCAGCATTAGGACCTAGAAGGAAAAAGTTTAACCGATCAGTATTACGATAATGTAAGAATTAGCTGAACTATACACACCAATGAGAACAATACCTGTTTAAGTGGCAAAGCAGAAAATTCCTCAATCAGTTCACGGTCAGCAGTAGCAATTCGAACAACATACTGAGAGCTCTTTCCTTTGATGTTATAAGCATCAACTGAAACCTCAAAAAGGATTCTCTTGCCAAAAAGGTCGCTAACTGCTTCTGGTAACAAGTCTTCATCTAGATTCTACAAGTACAAAGGGAAAAGTGAGGACTCTAATTTATACATATAGTAATAATTTCCTCTTTTATTTAAATTTGACGGTACCTCATCATAGAGTTCAGCGGCAGAACGACGCACAAGCACTTGAGCATTGCCATCAAACAAAAGAAAAGTTGCCTCACTGGTATCGTCTTTAACGTGGACAATTAATTTAAACCTGAGTTACCAATTAAGTTTAATGTCAATTAATAACTGGATGACGCACACGATAATTAAACATCATATAATAAAAACCAGAATAGTTAATTATGTACGCGTTCAATGAAATACCTCGGAATGACATCAATGTGTTCTTTATCACATGTATTGCAGTAGAACAAGAGACGGTTCTCATCATCAATATTGGTTGTAGGCATAACTTTTTTGTTGTGGTATTTGCAACTTAGATATTGCCAACCACGCTCAGTATCTATGTTTTCAATAGTCCCCGTGGTGACAAAAGTCCCAACCTACTCAAGACAACAGCATGTTAAAATCAATATTAAAATTAATAATTTTAATTTAATAAATCAATAATAGTGAACGTCTAACCAGAGTACTCTCAACGAATATCTCTTATTGTTAGCCTCTCATTAAGAACAAAAAACCGGGCACGAACAGATGTAGAACTAGCAACACTCCATTGGCTACTATCCTTGTTTGTAATAGCAAGTGAATCATCAGGAAGACTACATAGATAAAAAGACATAATTTTACTTTAGAGTCCAATTTAATAACACATTTTTAAAAAAAATATGCATTTTTTATTACGTACCACAATTTAAACTCATCAACCAATGAACACATTGGGTTTAGCAAAATGTGGGTGGAATTAAAACCGCTAGATATGGAGTAAACCCCTGGAGAACATTCATCATATTATATTGTCTGCGAGTAATAATTAGAAACCTTAACAAATCAAATTACATACCTTTCCACTCTTTAACGGAACAGAACCTGATAATACAAATAATCATTATGGACATGTTACTCATACTGTAGTCGTATACTTGTTTAGCATAACCACCCCACAGAGTACACATCATCTTGACATTACTGTATAATAAAAACTCATCATAAAATGTAGAGCTTTTTATTTTTCAAAAAAAACCACAATAGTAATAGAAATTTCAGCTTACCTATGGTCACGTAGCTCGATCAAAAGCCTCATGTTATCTTTACCTTTAATGCTTTTGTTTTCCAGCGACCCAAAGTTGACTATTTGTCCAATAATATCTACAATATACAATCTTAAAAAATAAGAACAAATTTAACATAACATGACAGACAATTAATTGTGTGCTAAACTGACTCACCAACTAAGCAGCTGCTATCAATTTTTCCTTCCAGAATATCGGTAAAATCAGCAAAATTCTTTTCATGAACTTCACTTGGAAAGTCTACAGCTTTTCTAACAAAAGTGGTTGGATAGAAACCAATTTTGTACGGATGTGGAGTTGTACGATATTCACCAATTGTATCGAAGACCTTGAACAACTGGACGACAATTGCATCTCCCTCATTTAGCCTTTCACCATATTTTTAGTGAGTTGTTCACCAACTGAAGCATGAATTCTTGTCTCCTGAATACCAGTAAAAATAATATTATTAATAAACAATAAACAAAATCTTAACAAAACTGTGTGTTCTTCACTTACTTCTCTATCAGCAAAAACCATTTCAATAGTGTTTCCTGATTCTTTGTTGTAGTTCTTCCATAACCGAAAAATCCTAACTTCAATACGGGACGTATCTTTACGGGGTTTTAATTCTCGGACCAAAGATACTATATTTTTTGACTTTGCGAGCATTGCCATTTTCCTTTCAAAATAGAAGAATGGTTGTGTTGCTTCAACGCTACTTTGTACTCTATATATAGTCCTTTGATGGTGAAGAGTACTAACGTCGCAAAAAATATTACTTGCGAGACTTGCGCAAGTAATTGGTTATAATAAGGTATGTAAATTAAATGACTAATGATTAAAGGAAACATAATAAATTTGTAAAATTAATCACGAATATGCATTTTATATGATACGAGACTTGCGCAAGTAGTCAATATAAACAAGGTATGTTGATAATAATTAGTTTCCTAATAAAATATAAAACGTATTTCCCATTAAGACATTTAATGATTAGTCGACATTTATTAAAATTATTCTGCAAGCTATGATTAATGGTCGACATTGATTACGATTCTTGCGCAAGAAATGATTAGTGCGTTTGACAATTAATGTGACTTTCCAATTAAAAGGGCGATGAGAAAAATAAATCAAAAAGAATAATTAGAAAAATTCGACCAATAGAAACGCGAGAATTTTCGTGAGAAGAGCTGTATGAGCGCCACGTGTCCAATGTACTTCTCTTTTAATATATAGGAGGATTTATTATAGAATTTAACCCATCCAATTAAAATTTAACTAAAATTTGATCCATCATGACAAAAAAATAATAGAGAAATTGGTTAAATTACAAGTTGGTGGATCAGATTTTAATAAAAGAATGGGAAAATTAAACGGAGTTAATGTCTCAGACGTTGACATCACTTTCGGATTAATACAATTAAACTCATGATATGAACAAAATAACATTATTAAGTTGAGAAGCAATATATATTTCGTGTAGCTAGATATACATTAGTGTAGTCTATATATCATGTTGTGGTCAATACTTTAGGTATCCAACAATCATTTTTCCATTATATATTTATTTTATAGCATTTTCTATATTCAGTGACATAAAACTGTCTTTAACATGTAAGATTTGGAACATTATTACAGCGATGAGGAAGGAAACTCTACTGTCGAATTTAGATCAGAACCAGAAACAGAGAATTCCATCGTCATTGTTGTTTGATCTGTCACACCAGTCGTTCTCGAGCTTCCATGTGTATTATTGTCCCTTAGCTTTGAAATGCTCCATTCGTCTCCATATAGGCCAGGATCTGACATAACCTGTGCTATTTCGATCACTCCCTCTAGCATTTGCACAGCCTCTGACATGGTTGGCCTTAAGGAAGGAGATGAGTTTGTGCAAACAAGAGCAACATTGATCATCCTCACGGCTTCTTTACTGTTGAAATCACCTTCCAACATTGGATCTACAATCTCTAGTATGTCCCCTTTTTGTTGCAACATCAAAGCCTGATATTTGATGTCAAAGAACATGTTTCACTAGACTTTACAAATTTTAAATTGCATGGGAAAAGAGAGAAAAAAATCTCCAAAAAGTTACCCAATTGATAAGGGAGACATGATCAGCACTTCCCCTCGGTTTAGTATTATTCTTTCCACTAACAATTTCCATTGCCACAACCCCGAAGCTATACACATCTGCTTTCTCTGTTAGTTGACCCCATAGTACATATTCAGGAGCCATATATCCCCTGCATTACAAGAGAAACCAAGACTAAGCTAATTTTTATCGGCCATTCCCATTCTGTAATTGTTTTTCTGTTTTGTTTTATGTTCAATACTTACATGGTTCCTGCAATTTTGTTGGTAATCTGAGTGTGTTCTTCTTCACGGAGCCTAGCCAATCCAAAGTCAGATATTTTTGCATTAAGGTGGGCATCTAGAAGTACATTACTGGTTTTAATGTCACGGTGAACCATCTTGATCATAGATCCTTCATGGAGGAACTCAAGCCCTCTTGCTATCCCCACACATATTTTTTTCCTTGCTGCCCAATCCAATTTCGGGGAGCTATTTTCTGAAAATTTTCGGTAGACCAATGAGAAATGAGGTCGTTGCATATGTACATTTGAGTTAGGTTCAAAACATACAGAAGAGTTGAATAATTTTTTATTTACCAGACAACACAACAGCAAGGGAGTTGTTTTCCATATACTCATACACTAGCAGCAGTTGATTTTTTTCGACACAACATCCGTAAAGCTTGACAAGGTTTGGATGATCTAGACCTGAGATCATGCCTATCTCGTTCACAAACTCTCGGTTTCCTTGGGATGACTTAGAAGAAAGCTGCTTAACTGCTACGGTAGTTCCATCTGAAAGCTCTCCCTGAATTAGGTTTCTCATATCAGAAACAAAAAAAAGCAGTGATATTTCTCAAGTATATACAATGAATACATTCTGAGTATGTTTTAGTATACTTTGAATACGGATCCGAAACCTCCTTCTCCAAGTTTGTTAGCTTCATCAAAATTGTTTGTTGCAGCTTGCAGTTGCCTCCATGTAAACCAAACTGTTTGCAGACCCTGAGCTCTCAGATCTTTATGATCATGTTTGCGAAGAGAAAATTATCAGAAATGTTATGAACAAATATGAGGAATGGATTCATATACTTTGTGAAATTTGATACCTCTTTCTCTCATGTTTGTTTGATCTCTGCATCTTTTCTGAGCATATAATCCCAAAGCCAAGAGAATTATAGCTAACACGGCACCCGTTACCCCAAAAATTAGTGGATAATTAGTGTGATATTTTGTTTTCTCCACTGCAAATGAAACGTTATAAAAGTGTCAATGCATGTATACACCAATTTACAAAACATTTGTCACAAAGTAATTTTTTAGAACCTCCGCAATTTTGCTCCAGACCTGAAAATTTTAAACAAGAATATTATTGCAACCAGTAGGTGACGGCGAGCAACAAAATGCAACAAATAACGGGAAAATAGTCGTATATATGTTTGCTCAAGCTGAGACTTGGCAGAGGTGAAGTATTCTTACTATGACACAAGGAGATTGCAGAGATAAGAGGACCATAGTTTCCTCTTTTAGGAAAGAGTACTGTCCCTTTCCCCGCCCAATACAACCGAATCTCTAAAGTACGGTCAGTCACATTAACAGTTTTCACTTCTTTCACAACAGGCTTGAGAGTTCCATTAGCCTCATCTTTGATGTTAAAATCCCTCAAGAACAATTCTCCCTAAAAGGGGAGAGAGAGGACAAAAGGAAAAGAACTTTAATTCCATGCATGACTGAATAAAAATTATTCTGTAATCCTTAGCGACACTTTACCTGAACATAGATGTCAAATAATCTTCTTCCAAGACGACTGTTTAGATCTTCGTCTAAAAACTGGATCTCCACAAAATGCAGTTTTACATTGTAGGCTCCATTTTCCAAGCAAAACGCATAGTAAACTAGAGAAAGAGCAGATCGACGTGCGGTTTTATAGAGATCGGGATAATCTCCAGATGGTGTTAAACTAGTTGAAATTATGTAGGTGTCGTCATGATTTGGATCATCGATAAAGTCACCCGTATTGCTGATTCCCCAGTTTTTTAGGTGGTGATTTGTTGCGGCATCAGCTGTACTGTTATCAGCTTGATAAGTGATTTTACCTGAGGATGTTTTAATCTGTACAGTTCCTCCACCACAATTTATATGCAATGATCGTTGATCTAAGATCAACAATGATTATCACCATTAGAAAGAGTACATGCTTACAGCTTTGTAAAGGTAACAAGAGGGATTTAACAAAGTACACTGTCTATAACTATGTCGAATGCATGTTAGAGATAAGTTAACATTGCTCAATATGTACTTACATTTGCTGCAGTTTGTTGGACCAGCACATGGAACAAGCCTGTGACATAAGACCATAACATTTAGTCATCTAATCAAGAAAGAGTCTTTGAAACATTTTTTTGCCATATTTAAGGATGTTAGGACATGATTAATGACTAATGCATGTTTTTTAGGGAGGGTTTCTTAACGAATATATGAGACGTCTTTTAGCTTTTAATTAAAAAATTAAGAGACGTCTCTTAGAGCATAAGTATTGGTGGGATCAAGGTCATCCCTTAGGGGGAGGGAGATCACAAAACGTGGGGACCAAAGAGGAAAGAAAAGGGAAAAATCTCTAGTTAAAGGTCAGCCCTTATTCTCTACCAATCAAAAAAAAAAAAACCCTTAGTTAAGGGACTTAACTGCATCCCACCAATACTGATGTTCTTATATCTCTTATTCAGGAAATGTCTCTTAGCTTTTTTTTAGTTAAAAACTGAAAGAAGTATTTTATATTCGCTAAAAAATCCTCCACAAGAGACATACATTAATCATGGTCTTAAGTGGGCTCATGGTCTTAGGTGGGCTCAAGTTAATAGAATTAGCAACCCTTTTAAAAAATTAATGATTTAACCACACACTAGAATATTTAATGTTTAACAAATTGTTTTATATTTTAATAATATATTGTTATTAATAAAAAATTATCAGTAAACAAATAAAAGCTAATTAGAATATATTTATAGATTTTTAATATAACTCAAATATTTATCTAAATCACAAACTAATATAATTTGCATATTTTTAATACCTTTTATTCGTATTGTAAAGCAAATGATTACTAGGTTTAATCCATTTTCGCTATAAGATAAAGCAAAAGACTGTACTTACACACTGTTTTGCAAATATGAGCTCCGGTATGTATTGATGTTACTGGTTGAAGAGAAAAATATAACATGAGAAGGTTATCAAATTTTTAATTGAAGTTGTTCCATTTCATGTTCATACCTCTTGTGCCGACAGCTCGATGACCAAGATAAATTATTATAAGAGAGATCACTGTAGAAAACCGACAAGTATATTAGCTGGGATGATGGCAATTTCTCAAGCCATAAATGCAGTGGAAACGTACATATCAGATTTGCTGTGGAGGTAAACAGAAGTAGATTCAACGTTTCCGGAAAGAACGTTGCTAGTCACATAGCTGAAAGAAAGCAGTCAGTCTCAATCTCTAATTAAAATACCCAAATCCTGGATTGTAACGACTTACGTATTTGTTGGCGCTTTTTGTACTTCTTGAAGTTCACCAGTCAATTTGTTAAACGATAAATCTCTGCGGTAAACAACTTAAATATAAATATTCTTTGGTATGGACATAATTTTCTTAGATACCCTATGTTTGTATAAATAGGACAGTATATAATATGTTACAAAAAAAGGACTGTATATAATAATAATAAAAAGGACTGTAAATAATATATTTTTAAAAATCCTTTCATACTAGCATACAATTCTTACATGCAGTCTATGTTTTATGTGGTTATGACGATCTTTAATCTTACAAGTGGTATAGTCTAGTAAATTTAATCATATATATAAATGTACAATGTCAAGTCCATACGCAATACGCTCAGCAGGTAGGATTTCTGACAAGATTCAAACTTGTAAAGCGTTCACACATATTATTTAAAAGAACTTACAGTCTGTTTAGGTTAGGCAAATTCCAGATGTACGAGGGGATTGGACCAGACAAACCCACATTCCTCAAAATTCTGGAACAGGAACAGAGACATCAGTTTGAAAATTTCCGATCAAGGCAGAAGAAACCATAAGCTTCAGTAGAAAAATAAATACAGGGTTGCGATGACTTTGCTGGATATATTTGGAAAGAAGTTTATCCCAGTCGTATCACTAATTCTCCTGCACATGAATGTGTACAATCGTTTAAAATATCAGTCCTGTTTCAGTTGCCGTTTTAAAATATATACATATATATATATATATATATATTTAAGGTAGTCAATTACAGATCAACAAGATTTTCTAGGCGGGCCACTGCTTCAGGAAGAGGTCCTTTAAGTCCACTCGCATGTAGAAATCTGCTGAGCAAGATTGATAAACAGAAACAACAAGAGAAATAAATAAAAATTAGCAATAAAGTGAAAAGCTTACGTACAGCTTTTGAAGCCGAGACCAGGTGCCGATGTATCTTGGAATGGTTCCATTAAAGTTATTGTCACTTATCCAACTGCAAAGTAAAAACAAACTACTTTAGAGCTTCGAAATAACTATGTTTATAGGTTTTCTGAACAATCTTTCAACACACTTAACTAAGTAAGCGTTTAGAGACAGTCATAACAATTTTACAACTTAATTACACATGTTACAAAGTAATAGAGCATGTATAAAGTGCAAAGCTAGAAAGCTTTAAATACACGTTTCAGTTCAATCTGGTGATTATAAAACAACTTTTTCTAAGTTTCTGTAAAATGTCTCTAAACTCTGTGAAATTTACTGCTTTTTATGTCTAAGTAAAAAAAAAAAAAAAAGATTAGTGCACTCAGTTTAAAAAGAGAGGCAAAAAGCTTATGAAAAGTATTCATTTCAAAGGACAGCAAGAACTTACAATTCCTCAAGGTTTACTAGTCTAGCGAGAGTGATAGGCAATCGTCCAATAAATTTATTGGATGCAAGATGCCTGCACCAGTTTCAGAGAAGACCAACATGGAACATTTTTCCATTAAACAAAAGATTTTCCGATGAAAAATATCAAATCTGGTTGGATGCAAGATGCCTGCAAAGCCAAAGATTGTCTTACAATTTTGTTAGGTTGGTCAAATTACCAAGCTCATCAGGAATCGTACCAGAGAACTGGTTGCCTTCCACCCCTCTGAAAATTTGATCACATTACTGTAATATAGGTAAGTCAAAAGGAATATAAATGGGAAACATTTAGAGACGTACAGGATTTTCAGATTCTTGAAGTTTTGCAACCAAGTTGGTAAAGGCCCAGACAAATTATTTGCGGAGAGCGTGCTGCAAGAATATTCGAAGTTAAGAGAGAGAGAGAGAGAGAGAGAGAGAGAGAGAGAGAGAGAGAGAGAGAGAGAGAGAGAGAGAGAGAGAGAGAGAGAGAGAGAGCTAACATGGAAGTGAGATATGGCATTGAAGCCCACTCCATTGGGATTGTGCCCGAAAGGTAGTTTCGAACCAGGTTTCTGGAAAGAAGAGAATAATACATACAAGAACCTAGAACATGCACTAACAATCTATATTATTAAAGTTGAAGTACTTTAAGAAGTTGTTTGGAAACTAGAATAGGAATTAAAAATTTTGGAGTGTTTGGCTATAGGATAGCATGAAAACATGGATAGCATTAAAAATACAATTATGGTTTTTTAGCAATATAAAAAGAAAAATCGATTTGTAATCAATATCTCATCAAATATATTCAGTTACCATAACTCAAATACATGTAATAAATTCCAGAAAAAATATCTTACTTTTAAATATGGAAACAATAAAAGAATTATTAATAAATTTATTATGACAAATACATGATACATCTGCATTGTAAATATATAAAAAATATAGACCACTTAAAACGGAAAACAAATAAAAATTTATAAAACAAAAAAAAATTAATATCACGATACAATTGCATTACAAAATGGTGAGACATCTAGAATATATAATATTCACACGAGAACTATAAAATATTATAATGTTCTTAATTATGTATAAAGTTAGACGTTCATATTATAACATCTCAGGTCCACCTCCTATTGCAATTACGTGACATGCAAACATATTCGTATTGTATATGTTGGTTTCTTTCATATCTGAGTTGATACGCGTTCATAATTCAAATATTTGTAAAATAAATATAATTTTGGGTATGTTATGGCTTTGGATTGGTTAGTCTATTTAGAACCCAGAAAAAGACTCAATGTATCCGAAACATGAAAAAAATACTCAAAATGTCCAAACATTTATCCGTAATCTAACCTGATGAAACTAAAATGTACCCAAAATTTTTACCGACCTGAAATATATTTTTAAATTTAAATTTTACCCAAAAACATGTCTGAAATACCCATACCAAATATATACAAAATATTTCAGATACTTTGCGCACCCAATCGGATTTCGGGGAAGACCCGAGCTCAAACAGAGACCTACGGGTCCAAAAATATATTAAATAGGTACTTATATAAGATTCGGATATGAACTGCACATGTATTTTCGAGTCGTTTTTGTTAGGTTTTTCAGGTACGGTAAAATACCAAGATCTAAGAAAAAGTTATATAAAATGTATATACAAAATCTCAAATAAACTAATTCATAAACTATATAATTTTAAACAAAATTCTTTTCTTTAATATAATACGGTTTTAGAACACAATAATGTACAATAATCTCAAAATATTAATTGGTATCAAAGTTTATTTATAATTCAAAAATCCCGCGCTTTTTAAGCGCGGGTCAAAAATCTAGTTTTTTTTTAAAAACAAGCCCAACCTAATTTGTTATTGAATGTCGCACATGACTTGTGCAAATGGTCATTTGCAAAATAAATAGTTATTCCGTTTACCAAAAATATGTTTCTTTGACACTTTTTACTAGATATTAAAATGATTGAAATTTACTAATATTCTTATTAATTAATTACACATATTAAACTAATAGTATTTGAGATAAAAAAAACATTTATAAGATCAATATATTTTGTAACTGATATTAAATTTAAAATAAATATAAATTTCATTAAAAGTATAAATAATAATTTTATATAATATAACTTAGGTGTTTGTCTGTGATTTCGCAGATATAAATATTTTATGAAGAATGTATATATTATATTTTCATCAAAGTAAACTTTTTTTTTAATTTATGTATAATTTTACTTTTTATATAATATAGAAAATCATATTATATATATAACCATTTTATTATTTTGAAAAATAAATGCAATTTACTAATGTATATTTAAATAAATGCAATTAACTAAAGTATATTTTATTGACAACTTTAGCAAAATTAGACATATGTTTTATTTTAAAAAATAAAAAATAAGTTAATATGTTATATAATATCAATATTATTAAAACATGAGCAATATTTATCGACTATGTTTTGGACTACAAAAAAGTTAAAACAGTCCAACTAAAATAAATACACTAATTATTATCACATAATGTCTTTTAATCTAACAAGTATCTATTGATAATGAGATATTATTCGATATGCAACCGATTCCTACATACGTGCAAAAAAAAATCGGTTTTATTAAATATTTATATAAGAAACATTTTATGTTTTGAAAACATTTGAAAAAAATACTTAACTTTGTTTTTTTGTTTTTATTATCATTCCACATACAGAATATATTAAAAACAAGTTTTTAAACAGTTTTAAACAAGTTAAGAGTTATGATATAAAATAAAAACATATCAAGACTTAAAATATATGTGTATTTAAATGTATAATGTGAATACTAAAGATATTTATAACAAAATAAAATAATGTTAAATCACATCAACTAATTTTTAATATATTTATAATCCACATGATCATTTGATCTTTTTATTTTTGAAAAATAATTATTTGTAACTTTGAATTAGTTATATTTAACTTAATTAATATTAAATATACATCATGCCTAAAACTAAGGAGCTAACTAACTAATTTATTATTTTTAAACTAATGAATATAATTTAATTAATACGAAATTTAATAATAAATTAATTATATTTAATTATTAATGTGATAAATAATGATATATATATATCTATTAATTTGTATATATACAGCTATATATTAATCCAAATGCAAAAAAAAAAATTCTTTAAAACCCTCACTAAATATATAAAAATATAATTCATATATTTAGAGTATTAAAACTAGATATACATATATATATAAATAGTAATAGTTTGATACTATTAATATTTAGTATACGATGAAACATGTTATTGTTGATACGAACATAGTTTTACGGGTTATTCAAACACATGCAATATATTTATCAAATATTAACTAATTCAACAAATATATTAACACAATTATATCATAAAACACTACATTAAAACCTAAATTGGTGCAAGAGAGTATGTGTCAATAGTTTAATTAGTTGTAAAATATAATTATATATATAAGAAAAATATAAATAAAAACTAATATATAATACACATATAAATCAAAATTAATGCGATTAATGAAATTAACTTTTAAATTTAACATAAGTTATAAACAAAACATCAAAATAATCCAATAACATGTGACTAACAAACGTAAACTTACTAAATAAATGAAAATTATATTTACAAACATAAATCAGTAAATTGTAATAGACGTATATAAATTGTTGATGCTCAAATATATTTCATTTTTAATATGCATCCTCTCAAATATTGATCAATTACGCTTACAACAAGATGAAAATTTAGTTTGACTAAAAATAGTATTAAGATTGGAACATCACTTTCATTATATATATATCCATCATTCATCTAAACATTCATGAATATATATTAGAATACTCTAACTATAATAATTTAAGTCAAACCGGATTGCATATTGGGTCATCTATTAGTTCAACCGATAGCTAGATCATGGGTATTAGCTGTTATTATGGGTTTTATAAGAATTTTAAATATTTTTTTATTAAAAACTAAACCGGATTATATATGAGACCACAAAATTTGTCGACTTAACAGCGGGTCGGGACGAATTTTAAAATACTCAATATAATGTTTCATTTATAACATCCAAATGTAGATACAATAAAAAATACAAATTTATATCAAATAAATTTAGATTGTTTCGAAAAATTATCCCGCGGTTTGAAACCGCGGATCAAAATCTAGTCTTTATATATTAAAAGAGAAATCATGACTTCTTTCATGTGTGATTTTTTAATTTGGACCATCACTTAATTAGAAATCTTATTAAATGTATTTTATTAAGATTAATATTATATAGAATCTTTAGAATACTTTAATTATAATATCTTTTGATATATTTTCATTTTAAATATAAACATTTTTATTTTAAAATTCTAACAAATCTGTTTTAAAAGATTTTTATAGGATCTTCATTTTTCGAAATTACACTTAAATATTTCCACTAATTTCGAAATTTTAAAATATAGAAATATTTCCACTACTGTAATCATGATATATTTTTATCTTAATATAAATATACATTTATATATTATATTTTATATAATTTTAATAATTCCTTAACAATAATTATTAAAAATATTTTAACAGTAATTTAATGTATTTTAAGTTATCGTTTATAAAAAGAAAAATTTAAATGCTATCCTAATTTATCTACTTTATAGTCATAATCATCATGTTAAAACACAATTATTATATTGAACTATATATGATAAACTAATTTTATAAACCTCTAGAAGGTATTTTATAAATATCCATAAGTAATTCTATAATCTTTATGAACAGATTTTTAAAAATAATAGTATAAATTTTATAAACAGTTTTAAATAATATATGATTTTTAAAAAATGTTAAAAGATATTTAAAGTTTTATATAAAACTGTAAAGTCATTATATCAGTTCTGATAAATTATTATTTTAAAAATTTGTAAAATTTATAAATATTTTGATTGCTAGAAAGGAATTGATGATAGATTATATACACTTTCCTTAATTTTATAAATAGTTACTATATGTAATTTTGTGTTATATATATTTGGTAAGTGTTATTTATTGATTTTTAAATTATTTTATCTTTTAACTAAAATAAATGAAAATCGAAAAAAATATTCGTTCAATCAAATTAAAACAATTTTCTAAAATTTCATATATAAACGTCAGTAAAAGTCAATTAAGTGATTTCCCAATTAATATATGGTATGATGGCAGAATAATACCTTTTATGAAACATATGGAGTATAAATGACATAACAATTCCATTTATTTTTTGTTAAAAAGAAAACAATTCCATTCTGAAACTAGTTTTTGAATGTTAATTTTGTGTTACAATCTATTTGACAGGAATGACACTTGTCGTAATAGTTATTGACTTCTACACAATGACTAGTCTAATAGGTACAATTAGGGGTGTCAAAATGAGCTAGCTCGCTCAGCTCAGCTCATAGTAAGCTCGGCTCTTTCATGAGTTAGCTCAGATCAGCTCATTTATTATATGAGTTTCAATATGTAAACTCGTACTCGGATCATCTAGATCATGAGTTAAATGAGCTAACTCGTGATCTAACACAAAATAATTATAACTATATTAAATTAAACATCGATAAAATTACTTCTATAGTATTATTCAAAATTTAATAAAACTATTTATCATAAATAACTTACCGTGAGTTCTGAGTTACGATAAGCAAAGTGAGAGGAGACATATGTCAAATTTGAGATCAATGAAATTTGTGAGAGAGATGATATGGTTAACGTGGGTTTATATAGAAGATTTTGATAATTTCTAAACAGGATAGTCTCTTTTTTCTTTCTTCGGAAAAAGTATAGATAACTTTTAAAAGTTTTACTCCTATATTACTTATGTATATTTTACATTTTAGTTTTAAAGATAAATATGATAAATATAAAAATTATCTTTTTCCATCAGAAATGAACGAGCTCATGAGTCAGCTCATGTTCATTAACGATCGTTCATATAACTCGTGATCTTTTTTAAGCTCGATCATTAAACTCATTTATTAAATGAGCCTAAAATATAGTGATCATACTCATGAAAAAATGAGCTCAGCTGAGCTAACTCATGAGTTGTAACTCATTTTGACACCCCTAGGTACAATCTAATGTAATGACTAATTTTGGCAAAATCAGATGAGTTATATATGGAAGTATTCTATAGGGAATTTATTCGTTAACAATTTCGTCATCATTTACTCTTTTTTTGTTTGTTTTGAAAAAGTCATCATTTACTTTTTAGAAGAACAAAAGTCAGATCGATAAGAAAAATTTGGAAGTTGAGTAATCTTTTTAGTTGTTTAAGAATTTTCATCTATATAAAATTTCTCTAAACCATGGTTTACAAAACCAACGATGATAATTATCGATTATTAAAAAAAATTTCAAACTTACATTTTCTGGAGATACTGAAGCTTGGCCAACTCAGGCGGAAGTTTCCCTGAAAGACTTGTGGACATGAGAATTCTGTGATTGTTCAACCAAAAAAGAATAATTAGAAGAGAAGAGAATAAATATATGATTAGAGAAAACATAAATTAACACTCACAGTTCTGTAATATGACATGTCATGTTATTGTTGAAGCTACAATCACAAGCAATGGTGCTAGTCATCCCATTCGAAAGAACACCAATATTCAAAGTCCTAGAAAGGCAAGGATCTCCATCACTTAGATTCAATCTCTCCATTCCAAGTGTAGTAGCTATTTCCCCAAGTGCATTCACTGCAGAAATTATCGAGCATATATAGAAAAGTTGTTGATTTTTTACCGACCTTTGATATTAAAAGAACTAAGTTTTTGATTTAATACATTCATCTGGATGGAGAGCTTGTGAAGTGGATGTTGTTAGAACCGCGAGGAAGGTTGTGATGATGATGAAGAACATGAAGAGAGTTGAGAAGACGATCCACATTGTCAATTTAGATATTTGTGTGTGTACTTGGTTTGTCCCAATATTTCCATCAAGAAGAGAATAAATACATGACGTAATGAAAATTGTATCGATATTATCCTTTTGTGGTCTTCTTGGGTAGTTGAATAATAGTACATAGTAGTGGTACATATTTTATGGATGTTATCTACGTTTTTGGTTTTCTTGGGTCATAGAATTGTACAAAGTAACGATAACTATTTTAAGGATTTTATTGTTTTTTTCGGTAGGATCAAATTTAGATTTTTTTTTTCTTTAGAAGTTATATACATACATACAAAATCCTATAACTATGGACAATATTTCTGGTAAAATTATTAGTAAATATTTATAACCGTTAAAATCCTTTGATTCAACCCTTCTTCTTAGATCTTGGATCGTACATAGTCTGGATACTACTTATTGATATTTTCTATTTTTATGGTCTTATTAGGACATTTCCTATAGCAAGTTTTTTGAGAATCTTACAATTAAAAAATAGTTAAAAGCAAAAAGGAGAAGACTGTGGGTTTCTTTTTTAAGAAACTCTCACATATTTGAAGAAAATCAACTTAGAGCATCTTTATCCCATGTATTTAGTAGGGTATTTAGGATAATTAAGCATTTAAAATAAATCAAAAAGAATAATAAAACGTGGAGGCGTCACTTATTTTTGGTTTATAAGAGACCGTATTTGGGGACACGTGTAGACAAAAGAGAGGAGAAGGAAGCTGAAGAACACGTTGTCGATTTACCCTTCGCCGTCGGTACGGATTCGAGCGGTGAGCTGTTTAACGAAGCGAACTGGACTTCAGATGTGAGTTAGGCGCGGAGATCGCGGCAAGTGCGGCGGGATTCCGGCAGAGAGAAGGAGGTAATGTTGAGTTTGGGAAAGAATCTGGGTACGGGAGTGAGCCTGGATACAGAGGAGATGTTGAGTTTGATTATAGTGACTCTGGGTACGAGATTCTCGGTTGGATCAATGACCGTCTTCATCTCAATCCCTCTCGCATCGAAGAGGTATGTGTTAAAAGCTTGATTATTTCTCTGTTTCTGCATGTGGGGTTTCAATGGAAGATTGATCAAAAAAGGACGTGTCTTTGGCTTTGTTTTGATGTTATGAAGATTTTTTTTTGTTGAGAAAATGTGCAAGTCTTGATCTTGGTGAAATTTACTTGTTAAGATTCAGTTACATTTGGCTCTCTGAATGCTCTTTTGTATACATTGATCAACAGTCACTCAGGATGTTTTTGTGGCAGCTTCATGCGTATGATTTTTCTTGTAAATTCATTCTCTTTAGTTGCATTTTTTTTTGTATAATGCTTAGTCGTTTTTGTTAGCTGTTGCAGTGTTTTTTCTAATCTCCTTGCGAGGCTTTGGTATGATAGTGATAACAAATAAATCTTTCGCTGGTTGGCGTGTGTTCTGTTGTAGAGGGACTCTTCATTCAGTTGATCAGTACCTCAATATCAAGCTCGAGAACACTCGTGTTATTGATCAGAACAAGTTCCCTCACACGGTAAAATATAAGTTCCATGACTCTGTCTTTAGTTGTTTGTCCAGCAGCTAAATTTTTTATTTGTTTTCTGACTCTGTTTTTAGTTGTTTGTCCAACAGCTAAGTATTTTATTTTGTTTTCTGTTTACAGAGAGCAGAGCACCTGAGATATGTGGCTTCATCACTGTGCTGACCGAACAATTATACTGCATGGGACGAGGGAAGAGGAACAAGCATTGTCTGGAACGTTGAGATGGCATAAATCAGGGAAGAGCTTTAACCAAGAACATCTAGTAAACTTGTACAGTCCTGAGTATTAGCAAGCAAAGGTAAAACAGATAACTTAATCCATCATCATCATCATCATCTTTATCTATCTCTAGTGGGGGAACAATCTAGTTGGTGTTGTGATTGATTGCTTTTGTTGCCAAGGCCAAGCCCTTAATCAAACTACTCGACTTGTAAAGATTTGTCACTGACTTTAAGAATCAAACTGCTTGTGTCTATATAAAGTTGTATGTATCAAATTTTTATTCAAAAGACCAAATTTTTTTTAAGAACCTTTAAGTAATAGACTTGCAATGGACCACGAAAATATACCCATCTCTTAACTAAGTCTCTTTAATCCACTTTTCCAACAAATTGATCACTGAAGCACTTTTAGAAAAAATGAAAAATAGTTACAATGTATAAACCACTATGTTTTTTTTTTTTGTCACGAGTATAAACCACCATGTTAATATTTGAATTGTTTGAGAAACCAAGAAGGTTTCTCTTTTTAACGATGCTCATAAGTTTTGGATAGTACATCACTACATTGTGATACATATTTGACCATAAAATAATGTCAAATTAGAAGTATGTGCAAGTTGCAATGGTGGAGAGGTACACGATAATGAATGCTCGATGTTTCTTGTTTTTTTTTTGTTTACAAACCCTCCCCTACGGAAGGGATGAAAAATAATTAAATATTGTCTACACATCTTAAATGCTCATGAATATTAAACGTATATTTATTTCTAGTTGAAAACAGTATCAATTTTTTACTATTTCTTTTGTTATTCTACTTAAAATTTTTAGATGTATTAGATTTTCACCAAAATGTAACTATTTTTTTTTTTCAATCTTCCTTTATGTTAATTATGATAGTAAATAGAAAAATTAAACTAATTATTAAGTTGAATACGCAAAATAAATATTATTGATCTCTTTTATAGTAATTAAATTTATTAGTATTTTAATGTTGTTTTATATTTTTTCTAAAAGTGTTAATTGATGTGAAATAAAATTAGTTCACTGTAATAAAATTATTTCCCCAAGGGAATTTGCCAAATATACCAATTTTCTTGTACCATATTTCATTTATACATTAACCAATTTTACCATTAACAATTTAATATGTAAAATATCATTATACCCTAACTAATTAAACCTAAAAATACTATCTTCTTCCCCCATGATTTCTTTAAATATCATATCCAAATTGAATGATACCGGTGATCAAATCCGACGAATCAAACGATGTTGACAAGTTCTCCGGAGAACTTCGTCAAGATCCAACAACGCTGACAAGTTCTACGGCGAGATTCGACGACATTAACGAGCTCAAACGAACAAAACGTTCTCTGTGACGAACGCTAACAAAAGCGATCGGATAATCGATGGTGATCGTCATCTATTTGTTTAATTTTAGCATGATTTCTCTATAATCAGTTTTCGGAAAGGGAGATGGAGATTTTCTCATGAATTTTTAAATCTCAAACTTGAAACCCATATTTATAAAGGGTTATAATTTTTCAAAAACTCAATGTTTACTATTGATACTCTTTCTTTTAGATCTAACTAGGAAAACCAACCTTCTTTGATTTTCTGATAACAGAAAGAACAAAATAAAAAATGACTTGAAACAAACAAAAAATACCCAAATTAGACACACTTGTTGAGAATCCTAAAGACGAGCCGACATTTGTGAGATGAGGTTTTGAATGTCTAGTATGATTGCTCTTGTCACACCGGCAACGGTCTTCCAATTTCTCCGCGACGACCAAATCTGACGAGACCAATTATGCTCCGGTGAACGCCGACAAGCTCGGGTGAACACCGACAAGCTCGGATGAACACAATCGACAAACTCTGGGATAGTTTGTGTCAGTGGATTTGAATTCTGAGTTCGAAAGTGTAAATTCGTTCAATTAAATCTATGTAAAGCCCCAAATCTAATTGAGGTGTTTGAACTAGCCCTGGGCAAAAAAAACGGATCCAAAAAACCGAACTGAAACCGAACCAAAATACCCGAAACCGAAACCGGACCGAAATCCTAAAATACCCGAACGGTTTCTATATTTTTATATCCGAAAAACCGTAACCGAATCGAAACCGAACCGAAAACCGAATGGATATCCGGATATCCGAAAAATTAAGTTTAAGCTTTCTGATATTAGGTAAAATGCCATCAATACCACTCGAACCTGAATTGGATAGGAAGGGTGAGAACAAAGTAAAATGCTATTAATATCTCTCGAACCTGATTTGGATAGGAAAGGTGAGAACATTGTTACCATGTGACCACATTATCTTTCATCTGCTCTCTTATATTATAAATATATATGTTATTTTTATATTAAAATAGAGTAAATATTTATAAAATAATAAAATTGACATCTTGGAAACTCGAACTTTATTTGGATTGACGATTATGCAAGTATATAACCAGTAGACCACTTAGATTAACATGTTAACTAAAATATTTATATATATATATATATATATATGATTCACATATTAAACGGATATCAGAAACCGATCTGAAACTGAAGCAGAACCGAACCGAAACCGAACCGAAATCTCATAAGAACCGATTGGGTATAGTAATGATATATCCGATATATCCGAAACCGAATGGTTTTTTCCCGAAACCGAACCGAACACCTGAATGCCCAGGGATAGTTTGAACTCTGAAGTGCAATTTTTTGAGTTAAATTGCAGTGAATCTTGTTTTTGGAAGCAAGTGCTGATGCGTAGGAACAATATGTTATTGGCTTGAATTCATATTTTGAAGATCGAGGAGTTTGGTGAGCTGTTTGAAGAAGCAAGAGAGACTCTGAACAAGAATGTGGTTTGTGCGATCAAAGAATTACAAATTTATAAAAGTTTATAAAAGTTGTAGAGTTGGCTTCTTAAAACCATCGTCTCTCTCATCTTCTTCAGACATCTCTTATACTAAAACAACCGTATATCTCTCATAGGATTTTCAGAGCTGAAGAGGTTAGTTGGACATCTAAGTGAATTTGGCTGCAATGAGTGAGATGTTGAGAAGCCTTGATGGTCTCAAATTATGTTAGTAATGTTAACTTTTTGTTAAGAACAAGGAGTTATCTCTAATGTCTAGATGAGAGATGTACATATCTCTAATGTCTTGCTCTTTCCATCAAATGAAATGACCTATTATTTTGCGGCTAACTAATTAAGACTACTTATTTTTATCACATTTTGTTTTTTGTAATAAAAATCAAGCTTAGTTAATGGTTAGGTTGATGTTGCATGGTCTAGATTTTTGTGCCAATACTCATGTGACTAAATATATTACATGAAGAGAAACTTATACGAAAGAGAGAACAAGATGGGAAATAGTACATTGTATCCAGAATTCAAGCAATGACACATGTTGTTCTCATCATGTTCTCATTGTGCTTTCAGTGTCTAAATTATGACGGTAAGTAAGGAGTCCATATCAATTCCTTGATGCTAGGATTGGTTACATCTTATGTCGTGTTTTTATGTTTTGAACTATATTTGGTTAAATAGGAATTTTCGGAAATTTTATAATGATCGTTCTAAAATTTATGAACTTTGTACCATCAATTCATGTTCATTTGAATTTTTGTTACAGTGTTTCTTTGTTTCAGTTTATAAAACTAAAAAGAACTGACTTTTACAAGACCAAACTCGATTGTAGTTAGATTCAAATGATTTACAAACTTTATAAATTAGTTTATAAATATCTATGATTAACTTATAGACTCCAATAAATATTTTATAAAGTATTATAAATCAATTTATAAACCGTTATGAATCAACTGATACACTTTTGTAAATCAAAATATAATCTCTTATAAATTAGTTTATAAGATTTCATAAATCAGTTTATGAACTCTTATAAACCTTTATAAATGATATATAATCATTTATATTTAATATATTTAAATCAGTTTATGAACTCATATAAATTATTTACAAACACTTATAAACGACTTAATAGCTGTTATGAATATTTTCTAAATCTATAAAAATGATTTTCTATATACTCTTTTAAGAGTTTTAAAAATCTATTTCATAAAGTTGTCAACATTCTATAAGACTTTATAAATTTTCTAGATTTTATAAAGTTTTGTAAATTATTTGTAAGTCTTTATAAACATTTTTATTAAAGTCTATTTTACAAGTTTCGATACGTTTATATTTATAAATGTTTTATAAATTCATATAAGTAATGTTATAAAACTAGTTTATAAACCTACTTTTAATTTATGTAATATAAAATGATTTATAAAAGCTTTATAGTTTGATTTATAAAAGTTTATAAACTAATTTAAAGTTTTTTTTGAGCCACAACTAATTTAAAGTTATAAACTGATTTATTAGGGTTTTTATAAACTGATTTATTAGAGTTTGAAAACTGATTTTAAGAGTTTCTAAGTTGAATTATTAGTTTTATCAACTGACTTTTTCTTTGTGTGTTATGAAATGATTTATAAAGCTTTATAGTTTGATTTATAAAATTTTATAAATGGTTTCAAAGTTTATAACGGGTCATAAGTTGTTCTCATAAATTTTAGTTATGTTTTAACCTTTCTAACATTTTATAAAAAGTTATAATATCTTACAACTGAGTTTATAAGGGGTCATAAGTTGTAATCATAAATTTTAGTTATGTTTTTAACTTTTATAACAGTTTATAAATAGTTATAAGATCTTATATCTGAGTTTATAAGGGGTTATAAGTTGTTCTCATAAATTTTAATAAGGTTTTTATAAATCTTTACACATTATTATATGAATTCTTATAACATTTTATAAATCCTGATTGATAATAATGCCATATGAGAAATACATTGCAAATTTGTAATGTTGCCATTAACATCAGTACCTCAACCACCATGAACAACCAAATTGAAGGTGTTAATGCCCTAAAGTTTCAATTTTTTCTCATCCTTTCTCACTTTCTATCCACACAAACCACATATCTTACACTTTCTCTCAAAATTCATCCATAAAACTGAAGATTTTGATTACAAATTATGTAAGATTCATATAGGCATTGAAGCTCACGATTCTCGTGATTAACGAGTTGGTAGCTGTTGTGGTGAAGTTCACTGCTTTAGTTTACTTGCAATTTACAGTTTTATATCTTTAACCGAGCTTAGTATAATAATATCTAGTGTGTGCCTCAACTCCTTGTAAATTCGATTTTTAAGTACTACAACTTGACTCTTTTTTATGAGAGTAATTGTTGCTCTAGGGTAATTTGAGCAAGCTATCAACAACATGAAGGAAGAGATCATCAAATTCCTTTAAAATGCATAAACTTTCACCTGGTCAACAGGTGAAGAAGATGGGAGACAAGTAATGAAGCATGAAGGTTTCTTAGTCTCTTACTCTCATTTGTGAACTTGTGAACTTGTGTGTTTTCTAAGCATGAAGGTCTCTTTGTCTATTAATCTCTTTTGTGAACTTGTGTGTTTTCTTTATTACTTTAAACATGAAGTTTAAAACATGAAGTTTAAATTAAAGACATTTTTAAAACTGAAAATTTAAAATCATTGCATCTTTAAAATTGAAATCATATTGTTTACATTAAATGGGCGTATGAGGTCCAGGGACAGCCCAACAAATCATGGATTTATTTGGTTATGATTCCACTTGGACATGATCCAATTTGGACTTCGACCAAAAATTTCCACCAAAAAGAATGAAACTCATTCGGACACACTCAAACCTACCGAACCCGCCCATTTGACATCTCTACTAGAGCTAATACGTTATGCAGAAAGGAGAATGCAATACATGGTTCATGGCAAATGAACCTAGTCTGGTCTCGACCCAAATATCAAATATCATTTTCTCTAGTCTTATGCTTTGGGAATATATATGTTTGGTGGATTGTTCTTGGACCTTCACCTCGACCTTTAGTGGGTAAGGATGGATTTAGCTAGACTGCACTAGACATACACAGCTAATGGACATGAGAAACCAAAGACAACGAAGAAAAACTGCACTGCATATGGAGCTAGAAACACTACGCTGAGCAATAGTAACCTTGAAAAACCAATCGTCATGTCAGCAATTCAGGTCAGACTGCAATGATCTGATAGCAATCTTAGGAGATCCTCAGCCATGGCCGAAATATTCGACAGAGTTAGAGGAATTACAAGCACTGAAGAGAATATTTCAAGATTTTAGGATCTGTTATATTCTTCAAGATCAAAATAGAACGGCAGATTTCTTAGGTAGATCCTTTCGGGCTTTCCGTAAAATTATTTGATTTTTATTGGTTGTTTTATTCGGGTCTGTTTACCAATACCACTCCGAGACTGAGTAATATAACAGATTTTTATGTAAAAAAAGTTACTTGTAACAAATATTATTAACTTATCTAAGGTTCTTTGTAACAAAAAGTACATGTTGTGGTTAGTCTTGATTTGATTTTGAATCATATTTCGAATTGCTGTGTTAACCAAAAAGCATTTTACATAACTTGACTAGCAATTTGTCAGCAACAACATGTTTCATAACTGTGATTGAGTTTCTTAATGGTTTATCATAGACACAAAGCTCTGTTTAAGCTACGGTCTAGAGAAAACGATGGACTCCGGACTAAGAGGGTACAGGTCGTAAGCAGATTCAAAAGAAGAAGGAATTCACACGAGGTAGTCAGAAGGTAAAGATGATGTCCCAATCTCTGACAATCGCTTAAACCTTAGTTCATCTCCGTACACTCCAGGGTCTTCAATGCTCTGTTCTATCTCTGTTTCGCCTTCAAGCATCTTCACAACCTCCAACATTGTTGGCCTTAAGGTCGGAGACTTGTTGGAACATAGAAGCGATACCTTTATCATTCTCTCTGCCTCCATCACATCGAATACTCCTTCCAGCTTCGGATCAAGAATCTCTGAGAAAACTCCTTTCTTCAGTAAAACAAACGCCTGGATTGAAAAATCAACAAACTTGTTAAGCACGCAATACAGAGAAAACTGAATCAAGAACCTTGTTAAGCACGCAATGCAGAGAAAGCTGAGTTCTTGTATTAGTTGAGTACCCAATCGAGAAGACCAACACAACATTCGTTATCTGGTGTGTAATTAGCATTGCTCTTCCCGCTAACTATCTCCATTGCCACCACACCGAAGCTGTAAACATCTGCTTTTTCTGTTAGGTGACCCCTCATTGCATATTCAGGAGCCATGTATCCTCTGCAACCAAAACAACATTTTGAAATGATAGTAAAAAACATAATAAATTGTTGGATATATTTGTATAAGACTGACATTGTTCCAGCAACTCTGGTGGTAATGTGGCTCTTCTCCTCTTCATGGAGCCTAGCCAACCCAAAATCCGAAATCTTTGAGTTCAGATCCTTGTCTAGAAGTACATTTGTCCCTTTGATGTCTCTGTGAATGATTTTAACCGCTGAATCTTCATGAAGAAAGGCAAGCCCTCTCGCGATTCCTAAGCATACTTTGTGTCTTGTTCCCCATTCTAGTTTCAGACCGCTTCTTCCTGCATGCAACAGGAGAAGAATGTAGCCAAAAAAAAAAGAAAGATTTGATCTCTAATAGATTTATTCATAATCCGAACTTTACCAAATAATGCATCAGCAAGACAATTGTTCTCCAAGTACTCATAGACAAGAAGAAGCTGATTATTCTCACAGCAGCATCCATAAAGCTTCACAAGATTCGGATGCTGCAGGCAAGCGATCATACCAATCTCGTTTACAAACTCTCTGTTACCTTGACATGATTTTGAAGATAGCTTCTTTACCGCTATCAATGTTCCATCTGGTAATCGTCCCTGTATTGTCAAATTACTGGGATTAGGTCCATGATCTCCCCAAGATCCAGAGTCAGCTCTTAGATATTCCGAATTAAAGAATAACTCTCCGTACTAAGGGTGCTTTGAACCCAGGAAAGAAAAACAACCCTATTGTGTTACCACTAGGACACCAACACCTTGGTGAACAGTTATATTTCTTGAATTCGAAAACACTTTCGTTACCTTATATACAGATCCAAAGCCGCCTTCTCCAATCTTGTTTAAGAGATCAAAATTGTCAGTCGCAACTTTTAGTTGCTTTAAACTGAAGGAACCTGTTATCATTTAGATCTTTTAGCTCTTTCTTTTACAAATACACCAACAATAGAACTTTAACTGACATTACCTCTCTTTCCTGAATCTGCATTTCTAACACATTTCCTCCAGTAGAAAGCGCCAAAAATCAAGAAAGTAAGAGAGAGTATTAAGGCTGTTACGACAAGAATGAAAGGGTATGTTCTTGGTTTGTGTTCTTTGGTAACTGGAGGAGTCTTCACTTCAACTGAAATGGAGTGAAAAAAATAATGAGAGAGAGAGATTGACCTAAATTCTTACATAAATGGATTAATAAGACTTGACGTTTCTTCTTCTTACCACCACATTCAGATTCAGAACCTGAAAAAAACAAGAACAATAAAAGGACTCAAGATGAAAGTTCATGAGGGAAACTTGATGCTAACTTTTACAGAAGAACTTTACTTACTGGGACAGACAGAGATTGCAGAGATAAGAGAGCCATAGTTCCCTCTTTTAGGAATGATCGTGGTGCCTTTTCCTGCCCAGTATAGCCGTATCTCCAAGGTGTTATCAGTCACAGTCGTGTTCACTTCTTTTATAACTTCCTTGTGAGATCCATTAGCCTCTTCTCTGATGTTGAAGTCCTCCCAAATCAACTTCCCCTAAACATATAACCAAAAATTAGTTGAAGACGCTGAAAACAAATTGAGGAATCCAGAGCTAGCAGATGTATATGTACCTGAACGTAAATGTTAAAGAACCGTTTAGCTAGCCTAGCGTATGGTTCCTCATCTGAAAACTGAATCTCTGCAAAATGTAGTTGTTGAGAACAGCCTTCTTAGGTTAGAAGAAGAATAGAGAAGAAAACGTATTGAGGCAAATACCCGTTTAGGGTTTCTTATTAATGATGTGTTTTTAATTTACAAACCCTTAGACCCATATTTATACAGCCTCAAAAAAACCCGATTTCCTTTTCCCAATAGAAATAGTAACTTTCCTAAACCGAAAAGGCATACCGTACCACAGATGCAACAAACACCACCTGGGCATTTTACTGGTACAACAGAGATTTAAGACACACAGATGCAACAAACACCACCTTGACGAAAAATCTCTACAAAACTCCTTATCCCGTTTATCTTCTGGGGGAACCTCCATTGCTTCTTAGCATTGGCAAACACGGAGCAGATTCAAGCAATGCTTGAACTTCTCCGTTGTAACAGACTTGGTCAACATGTCAGCTGGATTCTCCGACGTATGCACCTTCTCCAATAAGACTTCTCCAGAAGCTGCTAACTCCCTTATCTTGTGAAACCTTATACGTATGTGCTTCGTCCTTCCATGATACACTTGATTCTTAGCCAAACATAACGCGCTTTGACTATCACAGTTTAGCTGAACACCTTCTTGATCAACACCCAACTCGGATACAAGTCCTTGTACCCATACTGCTTCCTTAGCTGCTTCTCCAAGTGCCATGTATTCAGCTTCAGTGGTTGACATCGCTACAATACCTTGTTGTACCGATCTCCAGCAAATAGGTGCTCCTGCAAGAGTAAATACATACTCCGTAGTTGACCTGCTATTATCAAGGTCTCCACCATAATCTGAATCCACGAACCCAATAACTGAATCCTGCACTTCTCCACCAAACATAAGCCCATAGTCACTTGTACCTCGCAAGTATCTTAGGATCCACTTCACAGCATCCCAATGTCTCCTCCCAGGATTCGACATGTACTTACTGACTTGACTAACTGCTTGTGCTAGATCCGGTCTTGTACACACCATTGCATACATCAAACAACCAACTGCGCTAGCATAAGGAACCTCCGCCATATCTTTGAGTTCTTCAGCAGACTTTGGACTTTGCTCTGCTGTAAGTATGAAGTGCTTCGCCAATGGTGTAGAGACTGGTTTTGAATTCGACATATCAAAACGTTCTAACACCTTCTCAATGTAGCTCTTCTGAGAAAGCCATAACCTCTTAGAGCTTCTATCCCTGCGAATCTCCATTCCAAGAATCTTCTTTGCAGCACCAAGATCCTTCATCTCAAACTCTCGTCCCAGTAACCCTTTCAAACGATTTATGTCATCCATATCGTTTGTAGCAATGAGCATATCATCAACATATAACAGCAGGAATATGGGAGAATTGTCAAGGGACTTGACATACACACAGCAATCGTACTCGCACCTTTGATAGCCTATTTTCATCATATATGAATCAAACCGTTTGTACCACTGCCTTGGAGCCTGCTTCAAACCGTATAAAGACTTCTTCAATCTACACACCAGATGCTCTTATCCAGGCTTAACCAAACCTTCAGGTTGCTCCATATATATTTCCTCCTCCAGCTCTCCATGAAGGAAGGCCGTTTTCACGTCCATCTGCTCAAGATGCAGATCCCAAACAGCTACCAAACCCAACACAGCTCGTATGGAAGTGTGTCGTACTACCGGCGAGAATATCTCGTCGTAGTCTATTCTTTTCTTCTGCGAGTACCCTTTTGCCACTACTCTGGACTTGAACTTCTTAGGTTCTTTCACAGACATCCCTTCCTTCTTCTTGTAGATCCATTTGCAGCCAATTGCTCTCTTCCCTTCAGGTAACTCCACAAGATCCCAAGTCTCGTTCTTATCAAGACTTACTGCCTCTTCCGTCATAGAACCAATCCATTCATCCCTCTCATTGCTATTAATAGCTTCATGATAGGTGGTAGGATCATCCATCTCGACCATAAGAGCATAGTTGACCATGTCTTCAAACCCGAACCTGACTGGAGCCTTTATTGCACGTTTTGGTCTTCTAGAAACCAAACTCTCCTCTGTTTCACGTTGAACCTCTTTCTGTGCCACTTCCACAGACCGCTCATCACTAACTTCATCTGGTTTAGCTGCACCAGACTCCTCCTGAGTAACTTCAGAATCCGTGATAGTCTCAATGGTCACAGGCACTCGGTCTGATATCGCCTGCTGCACCATATACTGCTCGTCAAAGACCACATCTCGACTAAACACCATTTTCCTTGCCTCAGGATCCCATAACTTGAATCCTTTAACACCTTTCTCAAAGCCTAGAAAAATGCACTTCTTGGATTTCGAATCCAGCTTTGATCTTTCATCTCCCGCAACTAGCATGTAAGCTGGACATCCAAATATCCTCAAGTTTGATAGATCAATATCTACCCCAGTCCACACCTCTTCTGCGACCTTTCCTTCTAAGGAACTTCTTGGCGATCTATTGATGAGATAGACTGCCATGTTTACTGCTTCCGCCCAGAACTGCTTTGCTAATCCTGCATTCAACCTCAAACACCTTGCTTTCTCTGCAATCGAACGGTTCATTCTTTCAACGACACCGTTTTGCTGAGGTGTTTTACGCACTGTAAAGTGCCTCTGAATGCCATGCTCCGCACAAAATTTCTGGAACTTCCCGTCAGTATACTCTGTGCCATTATCCGATCTCAAGTACTTCACCTTTCTCTCCGTCTGATTTTCTACTTCAGCTTTCCAAACCTTGAAGTTTTCGAACACCTCAGATTTCTGCTTCATGAAGTACACCCAAACCTTCTTAGAGAAGTCATCGATGAATAAAACGAAGTATCTTGATCCTCCCATAGATTGCACCCGAGTTGGCCCCCACACATCAGAATGGACATAGTCAATAAGACCTTTTGTCGTGTGTTGGCCCGTCTTAAAAGATACCTTGGACTGTTTTCCCATCACACAGAACTTGCAAAACTCCATCTTGCAATCCTTCAACCCGTCCAGAAGACCCCTTCTCAAGAGCTCTTTCAAACCGTGTTCCCCAATGTGGCCCATACGCATATGCCACAAGGTTGTACACTCCGACTCAGAAACTGCAGCTGCAGCACCACCTACAACCACGTTCCCTATCAACCGATATACGCTTCCAGCTGTCATCTGTCCCTTCATCACCATCATAGAACCTTTGAAAACCTTCAATACTTCATCATCATCTGATTTGTACTTGAAGCCGTTTCTATGTAGCAACCCTAGAGATATCAGATTCTTCTTCATGATTGGTATGTGTCTGACATCAGTTAATGTCCTGATAGTCCCATCATACATCCGAAACTTGACTTGTCCAATGCCCACAACACCACACGCCTTGTCATCCGCAAGTCGAACAGAGCCCATGTTTCCAGCCTTGTACGTTTCAAACCACTCCCTGTTAGGGGTCATGTGGAATGAAGCGCCTGTATCCATTATCCAGGTATCCGAGTGATCACCTGACGTAACAGCAAGCATATCTGAATCAGCTGATCCTTCCGAGTCTTCCACCTTCTGAACCATGTTTGCAGAGTTCGACGTCTCCTTCGAATTCTGCCCTTTGTCCGGACAGTCTCTCCTATAGTGGCCAGGCTTGCCACACCTATAGCAGACTACTTTCTTCCCGAACTTTGACTTTGACCTTTTCTTGCTAGTATCATCCTGCTGCTTCCCCCGCTGCCTTCCTCTATCCTGACTGACATACAGCCCGTCACCTTGAGAGTTGTCACCCACGCCTGTATTCTGCCTTCTCTCATGGTGAGAGAGTAGTGCTGCAGAAACTGTCTCCAGCTTTATGGTCGTTTTATCGACTGTTAGAGCTGTTAACAACGTCTCATATTGAGGAGGCAGAGAACACAGCAAGATCATGGCTTGATCTTCGTCCTCAATCTTCACATCCACACGAACCAGATCCCCGATGATTTGATTGAAGTTGTTGACGTGTGCAACCAGATCCCCGCTCTCAGACATCTTCAAACCGAACAACCTCTGCTTGAGGTATAGTTTGCTAGATAACGATTTTGACATATACATCTTTTCCAACTTATCCCACATCTCCTTACAAGTTGTGAGGTCCATCACCTGATGTGTTATGTCATCCGACAAACAGAGTCGAATCGTTGAGACGGCCTTATCCTGCATCTCTTCCCAATCATCCTGATCCATCGCTTCCGGTTTCGTCTCCAACAGAGACTTCTTCATCCCTTGCTGCGTAAGCAAGTCCTTAACACGCCGTTGCCACAGACCGAAATTTCCCTTCCCATCGAATCTTGGAACATCGAACTTAAGAGAACTTCCTCCGGTCATCCTTTAGGGTTCGCAACCTAAAGCTCTGATACCACTTGTTGAGAACAGCCTTCTTAGGTTAGAAGAAGAATAGAGAAGAAAACGTATTGAGGCAAATACCCGTTTAGGGTTTCTTATTAATGATGTGTTTTTAATTTACAAACCCTTAGACCCATATTTATACAGCCTCAAAAAAACCCGATTTCCTTTTCCCAATAGAAATAGTAACTACGTCCGACCCACGAGTGTTGGGCATTTTACTGGTACAACAGAGATTTAAGACACACAGATGCAACAGTAGTTTCACATTGTAGCTTCCATTTTGAAAACAAAACGCAAAGTAAGCTAGACTCAGGGGAGAACGTCGAGCTGTCTGGTATAGCTCAGGATATTTTGCAGATACTACAGAATCTGATGAAACTGAGTATGTGTCTTCTGTTATTACATCATCCATGAAGTCACCAGTATTGCTGAATCCCCATTTTTTTTCATGATAGTTCATAGCTGAACCGGTTAATCCATATTTATCACCCTCATATAAAAACCTTCCTCGAGGGTTTTTGATAGTGACATCAGGTCCCCCACAGTTTATATGAAGGGATCTGCTATCTGTGAGAAGATAAATTTCTTGTAAGATCATATTCAAACTAAAAACAACTTGAAAATGGAAGCAAAACAGAAGACAAACAAAACTAACACTTACGATTATTACACTGGTTTATGGCAGAACATGGAAGAAGTCTGGTTCTGTATTAAGAACAATGAGTTAATAAATTTTTACAAAAAAAAAACAATGAGTTAATAACAGTAGGCATGGTGAAATGGGTTAGACTGGTCAAAAAAGTTCTTACAGACTGTTTCGTGAACTCGAGCTCTTATATGTGTTTACATTCCTGCATCAAAACATAAAATTCATTAAGCTTTCAGAAAGTCTGAAAGAAAGAAAAGAAAACAGTAGTTTTTTGTTAAGCAGCAGTAGTTAGGATAACAATAGAAGAACATACGTCCTCTCTCTGCAGCTTGGAGACCATGTGAAGTTATTATAGGAAAGATCACTGTCCATTAAAAACGACAAAACAAAGCAAGAGATTATATAGCCTATTAAGGTTGAGATATTTTTTGACATGAAAGTGACACTGGCCATACATATTGGTGCTTGCCGTAAGGAAAGGTCCTGATTCAATTTTTCCTGACAACATATTTCCAGCCAAATATCTAAAAAAATATTGAAACTAGGAGATGAGTTTTAAAACGTTGCTTCATACTCCAACATGCTCTAATCATTTAATACTAATGGTACATACGTTTATTTTGGTGCGAATGCATCTGCGGGTATTTCTCCAGTCAGTCTATTAAAGGAAAGATCGCTGCCCCGAAAAGAAAAAAAAACATCACAGTCAAAAGATTGGATGGTGTTACAAAAAATTCGAGTGATATACATGAGATTTACAGAGTCATGAGATAGGGAAGATCCCAGATAGTGGTTGGGATAGGTCCTGTTAAGTTCATATTTCTGAGAATCCTGAAATATTAACCGAATCAGTATTGAGTCTTAAACACATGTCTATACAGCATATGCTCGACCAGAGACATTAATAACTGTAAGAGACACTGCATACAAAAATTTCAGGTTCTTGCTAGTTATATGAGGAAATTGTCCCAATGTTGTGTCACTGATCCTCCTACATAGAAAAAAAATGAATGGATATAAATTTAGATTTGAGAAGACCAATATGCTTCTGTTTCTTGTCCTTGAATGTATTGAGAGAGCATTACTTACAGGTCGAACAAATTCTCTAGTTGAAAGATGGAGTCTGGAATAGGTTCTGTTAGGCCACTCGCATAGAGTTCTCTGATTAAGGATAGGCACAAGTCAGATAACATTGACACTGATTGAAATGCTTCAAGCTTTCAAAACTTTGGCTTACAATCTTTGAAGTTTAGATAAGTTCCCCATTAACTCGGGGATGGATCCATTAAGGCGATTATCGCTGAAACGGCTGCATACAATAGAATGAAAAGGTGTCAGACACAATAATTATATAGACCAGGTTTAAAAGACCATCTTGTAATGAAAAGTAAACTGATATTACAGATTTGTCAGATTTTTTAGTCTTGCTATTGTCTTGGGTATGCCTCCAACTAATTGGTTAGAAGAGAGTATTCTGGAAGAATCAGCAAAGCAAAAGCAATATTTGAGAGACTCTCTCGAGTCTGTAATCTTGAATATGTGATATAGAGATTGATTAACATTTTTTTTTTCTTACAATCCTTCTAGGTTAACCAGGTTCCCAAGTTCCATAGGGATAGTTCCAGAAATTTGATTGGCTTCAAGATCTCTGAAAAATCATTCATACGAAAAAACAAAACTTAGTTTCCAGTTTTCCAAAATGATGAAACTTCATATCTAATCATACAATTTAGTGAGGTTAATAAACTTCCCCAGTCCTTTTGGAATGCCTCCTGACAAGCGATTTGCACAAACAGAGCTGTAAAGAAACATTTAAGGTAAATTCAGAAGCATTTATTACTTTCTTCAAAAGAAACTCGAGTATGAAAGACTTACATAGATGTGAGGTAAGGCAGCGAGGCCCATTCCATAGGGATTGAGCCATTAAGGTAATTCCGGCACAAGTCACTGCACAAACAAAGCAAAACTGCTCCGGTTATGTCAACTAAAAGGTTGAAAGCAGAGAAAACTGAACACAAAGATCGCTCCTCACATCAATTTAAGATACTGAAGCTTTGCGAGTTCTGGTGGAAGTCGTCCCGGAAGACTGAATGTCTTAAGGATACTGCACATGAGGTAACATTAGTTATATGGATCTCAAAACCAGAGAAACAAATGTGTAGTTTCTTACAAGTGTGTGATATGACAAGTGTTATTGTTGTTGAAACGACAGTCACATCTGATTGTGCTGTTCTGACCTTCCTTGAGGACATCTTGAGTGATCACCAGAGTCTGTGAGACATGGATCTTCACTTAGGTTCAGGTGGTTAACACCAAGTGTCGATGCAATATCTTTAAGCGCTTCAACTGGTAAAGACAAACAAATCATAAAGAAAACAAATTTTTGTTCAAATTCACGATGATTGGTTAGTTTTGTTTGGCGACATATACAAATACATAATACATGCAATAAGAACCATGTAACCTTCATGTGGGTGCAGCGACGGAGAAGCAGAGACTGTACAGACTAAGTAGATAAGAGTAAGAACAGAGAGAAGAGAACTAAAAAGGCATCTTTGCGACATGATCTTAAGTTTGTAAGTTGCAGACGGAAACTAACACCAAATGCCCTCATGGGAAATAAAACAACCTTTCTATCCCTTCTCTATTCTTCTACCCCCTTTGTGGATCCCACTTTGATCACAAATACCAAACTATCCTTCATTTCTTTAACATATTTCTTCCACATCACCATTTTTCTCATTTATTCTTCACATAAATAATCAACAACCATGTGGGTCCAAAAGACAACCTTAACCAATCAGAAATGACTGGACCCACATGTCTTCAAGTTTCTCACCTTCCTCTTCTTCCCATCGTGAAACTCTCTTCTCCTTCACCCTCCATTGACGATTTTGAAGCTTCAAAACCAGGTATTTCTTATTCGTTTTTGATGATTTTTTTTGTTGAATAACATTTAAATGTTGTATATATGAAGAGTATTGTAAAAAAACTAAGAATTGATGAAAGTTTTGAGAGATTATTTTTTTTTAAAAAAAACTGTATTTATAGATTTTAGGTATATTTTATGTTCGTTTTTGATGAAATGTTTGGTGGAATACTATTAGAAAGAAGTGCATTGATCTCGGCTAGTGTAAAAAAGAAGATTGGATGCAAATTTGAGTAGATTAAAATGGATTTTGAAAACTGTGTCTATAGGTTTCTGGTATATTTTTATCTGTTTTTGATGATTTTTTTGGCAGTAATTTAACTAATATGAATTATATATCATGGGTAAAGAAAAATCCAAACAAAATTTGACTAAAAACATGATTAGTGACTGCAAAGATAAATTCTGGGTATTACTGATATTACTCAGTATTACTATGTTTACAAAATATAACTAGTATTTCTGGTATTATTACGAGTTTTACTATGTATTGTATTGAAACAAATTAGTATTAGTAAGAGAGCACTTTACAGTGTGGGAATTAAATTTAAGCTTCTTAATAATTCTAATTGTAATTCTAATTTTTTTATTTCAGGAAAATGCAAAATCCGCATTGCACAATCATTTGTTTTGATTATGGAGGATATTATATGAAGGATGGGGCTGATACGAAATGGATTTCGGGAGATGGTGAAGGGGAAGATGAAATTCACACTATTGTCTTGAAGAAACCAGTGGAAGAGGTCACATACTCTGTTTTGGTTGAGCGTATTTGCAGGAAGATAAAGGTGGATGAATATAAGATGATAGTGAAGATTAGTTACTTTCCAATGGTAATGTATTCGAATAAGCCATCATATATCTGTGATGATGAAGAAGTTTTTGGTTATCTAATGCAAGTAAATCAAGAGAATTGTAGAAGTGTTCTACATGTGGAGCTCAGCCAAACAGATGATCACACTGATTTCTATGGCGGTCTATCGGATAGAGAGACTACTGAAAGAGAAGCTACTGATAGAGAGGTTACTGATAGAGAGGCTATTGATACAGAAGCTATTGGTACAGAGGCTACTGATACAGAGGCGATTGATACAGAGGCTGTTGATGAGGATGGTACTGAGATGGGTGCAACTGATAATGAAGGTACTGGTGGTATGCTCACTTTATACGAAAACATTGAGATGCATGAGAATGTCACCGAAAGAGAAGCAGGACCATCAGTTGAAGTCTCACAAGTTGTCTATAAGGAGCGTGATGATGGTATGGATTTAGTTATAGGTCAAGAATTTAGAACCAAGGAGGAAGCGCAAACTCATATTCAGAAGGCTTCACATCTGAAGTGTTTTGAGTATGAGGTAATTAAGTCGGATAGTAAGAGATATGTGATAAAATGCCGAGGAGAAAAAGAAGGCTGCAAGTGGCGTGTGCGTGTTGCAAAGTTAACGAATTCAGATCGTTGGACTGTTAGAACTTACATTAAGCAGCATAGATGTTCTGTTGTTACCACAAGAACACTGCCTAATAGAAGGAGAGGCACACAAGAAATTGTTGCATCTGTTTTGGCCCAAGATTATCCCGGCAGTTTTGACACACCACGTCCCAAAGCTTTGATGGACTTGGTTCATCGCAGGGTTGCTGTGCAAGTGTCATATACAACAGCATATAGAGGAAAAAGACTAGCTGCTAATAAAGTGCGTGGAACTCCTGAAGAGAGTTATTCTTTATTATATTGTTATATGCACGTGCTGGAGCAGGTGAATCCTGACACAATAACTCGTGTGGTTGTGGATGAGGGCAAAAAATTTAAGTATCTGTTTTGGGCTTTGGGAGCTAGCATAGAAGGATTCCGCGCGATGAGAAAAGTTCTCGTTGTAGATGCAACACACCTGAAGACTGTTTATGGTGGAGTGTTATTTATTGCAACTGCTCAAGATCCCAATCATCACCACTACCCAATTGCGTTTGGTGTTGCAGATGGTGAGAAATATGAGAGTTGGCTATGGTTTATGGAACAGTTGAAATCAGTGATATCTGATGTCCCTGGATTGGTGTTTCTTTCGGACAGAAACAAAGGGTTGATCAAGGCAGTGCGTCTAGTGTTCCCTCAGACTTACTAGACTCTACGGGTTTTACTATGTGTTATTTGTATTACTAGGAGTTACTGGTTTTACTATGTGTTATTTGTATTACTACGAATTACTTGTTTTACTATGTGTTATTTGGATTACTAGATTTTACTGGTTTTACTATGTGTTATTTTGAACAACAAATATATTGGTAGGAATATTTAAGTTTAGTATATAGAATCGATAGATATATATCAATTCGTAGACTACTTACTTAATAGATATATATCAATATAATTTTGGTATGTTATTTCAACATTTTAAGAAAAACCCTTTTCAGTTTTCCAATAAATTCTCTTAACTTTCATTGTTAGTGTGTGAATGGTTAGGTTCAGGTTCAGGTGTTTGATTGTTGAAATTGTGTTATTCGGACTATTAAGATTTCTGGTATTACTATGTGTTATCTAGATTACTGGATTACTGGTATCACTATGTCTTATTTGGACTACTTGTATTACTGGTTTTTCTATGTGTTATTGTTTTTACTGGATTACTGATACGAGCCAGCAAAGTTTCCTCATCCACAGTTGGAACCAACACACTGTTAATAGTCTGAAAAAAGCATTAAGAAATATCAGTTAAAATATTCTGCTATTTTCTATTAAATGAAATAAAGATATACCTTTGTCTTTCCAAAAGCATCATATATATCTTCCAAAGGATAACCCTTCATGCTACTCTTTGTAAACCGGCTCTTGCACATCCTAGGACAATCTCCACTGGCGCCATCTGAAGAGATTCTGAATTTTTTCCCTAGCTTAGGAATACACTCGAAAGCCAAAACCTCCACAAATAAAATGTCACAGTGTTATTTGGTTATGAATAAAAAAAAATTCACTAAATTGTATGCTTTACCTCTAATGGAATTATGAATCCATTAAAGCCGGTTGCATAGTGCACTTCACCCTTCAGACGCTCCATCACATGCTTAATCTCTTTTATTGCATCCTCAAATGTAAGCCGACCCCAAGGAAAATTTCTGCAAACATCCAAATCGTCCACTATCCTTAAGATGAACGGGTCTAATTGTCCCGAATTTCCTCTGATAACCCGACCAAGGAAGAACAAGACAGCCATCTTCAATCTATCAATACATGCCGTCTCCATAGACTCCAGCTTCTGCTTCACATCTATTATGGTGATCTTCTTCTTACCACCGAAGTAATAATCCACAAACTTACTACTCCCGAGCTCCAAATGTCTCCTCGGATACTCATGGCAGTCCAAGCCAGAGATGAGGGCATGCTCCCTCATAGAATAGCGGATGGGCACACCATTCACTGCAAACCATGCAACATCTTCTCCTTCAATACGAATGGTGCGCATGAGTAACATCCACATTCCTTGAAGCTTCAGGAATTCTTCATCAGGCATATGGAAAAAATGACGAAACTGAGGATGGCTTGTGAACCAGCTGACCTCCTCCTTAAACCCCTTAATCACATCAACTGTCTCCTTCATCTTGCATTTCGTCTGAATCTTGCAAGTCTTCGGGTACTCTGTGCTCTTGAAGTACAATTCAAGAGGCTGTGGTGGTTGCCTTTCCTGCAATAAAAATATATATGTATCAGCCATTCTTTCCTAATAATAAGAGTAATAAAATGAATGATCTAAATGAATGCCAAAATTACCTTGGAGGACACAGCAGACATGTCTTCACTCTCACCATCAACTGAGCGCGAAATTACAGTCGTATCTCTCACTGGGGCACTCACTTGCTGAACTGCCTCTTCTCCTATCGACTCATTCCCACATGACACCGCTTTTCTAGCTCTAGTTCTACTGGAGACTCCACCTCCAGTAGATGGACGCCTTCTTTTTTGACCTTTTATTCTCTGATACAAAACAGTGACACTTAATTAAACTATAACCAATACACACACCAAGCATTGACAATTTATTACTAAAAACCAAAAGTATATTATACCTCAGAGGGGTGTTCAGGCAGATCATCACTATTGTTCCCGTCTGATATCAGTTCCACATTCTCTTCAACAACAGGAGCATCAGATTTTCGAGCTCTTGTGGATTTCCCACTTTTCTTTTTCGTCATTTTGTTTCCTCCACTCTTACCCGCCATTATCTCGTTCCTATTAACATCCAGAAACAACAACAACAACACACATTTAGGCAAATTGAAGAAATTATGCTTATCAATTGAAGAAAAAATTATGGTAGAAATTATGCTTATCAATTGAAGAAAAAATTAACCGGACAGAGGGAAACTAATCGGTTTCATATCCAATAAGACACTAATCGGACAGAGTATTAACAACCAAACAAAGGGAAACTAATCGGACAGAGTAATTTCATCTCAAAAACAACCTAATAACAACCAAACAAAGGGAAACTAATCACTTACCAGAAGAAACGAAGACGGAGACTCGATTTGGTGGAGGAGGAAGAAGAAACGAAGCGTTCTCGACGGAAGGGTTTCGGTTTAATTCTCAAACAGAGACAAAGAGAGAGTTATGACACGAGAATGAGAGGGAGAGATTGATGGGTTATCGATTCTGATGGAGGACGAACGGAGGCTAGGGTTTCAGAATCGCCAGAGAGGAGTCTAGGAAGAGAAGATGAGTTTGTCGTGAGAAAAGAAAAGAGAGAGAAGAGATTTGTGTGAAACACAGTGTTTTGATTTACTAACCGGGTTGTGTCCAATTAGGTTTGGGTGGGTCGGGTTTCTGTGGTTGGATCATGTAATTATCCAATTATTTTAGGGCTATAGATGTATTTAACACGTTTTTGTATTTAAAAATAAATATAAAAGAAATTATATTTTATTGGTGGGAGAACTGAGCATTTTTTGGTGAGTCAAAGGGGTATATAGAGTTAGAGTCCGTTGCAGACAAGGAAGACGAAAATCGTGTCCAAGTGATCTACAAAGCCGTGCCTTATGGTCTGTAAAAAAACTTTTTCCCCAGGCCCCACTTGAAATAATTCTTTTTGTGGCCCCTAATCATGTAAGTCCCTTTCGGTAAATGGTGAGTAAATTTCCTCTTACATAAAGTTTGATTTTTTTTTTTATTGATGGAGGTATCTGGGCTAAAGTTCAACTACTCTCATAGGGGACAGTACCAACGAATAGTCTAGCCTGGGATGCTAAAAGTATAATTCATGTCATTTAGGTATAAGAGCAAGTGCAATGGTGTACCCTTAGATGCAAATCCTTAACAATAACTTTTAGAATATTTTACTATTTTTTCTTTTTTCGTTGAATTATAAAAAAAGAAAAAAAAGAAAAAAAATTGGCCAATCACGGGCTCCCACACGGCGGTAGAGCCCGTGCACAGTGAAGAAATTGGCAGAGGATCAATCCTTATGCAAGGGGTTTTTGGATTTAATCTGTCACGTTCTCCAACAGATTCAATATTTTAATATTTTTTTTCCCTAAGGATCATGTTAAGAATTTGCCATTGCACTTGGTCTAAGTAAAGAGAAACTTTTTTAAAAAAAATTTAAATTTTTATTCAACCCCAAAAAACGGAGATTCATATCCGATTACAAGCTGAATTCGAACAAAATTTCCCAAGTCTTACCCCAAGTTTTTCTCTTACCACCAAGCTATTACCGTTTGGTGTAAAGTTTGACATTTCCAAATTACTAAGTACCATTATCATGATATATGACCAAAAACAAATATGACATACGTTAAAACATTTTTTGTACATATATACTATTTGTTGAAATTATGTGACAAGAATTTTTCTTTCTTTTTTTAAATCCTCAACAAAAAGTTGCCAAAAACTTATTTGATAGCAATTTTTTTATTTTGGTATTATTGTATTTAAATGTTTGGTTATAGTATATGACATCACTACAATATCCTTTATTGTTTTTGTATGCAAACAAGGCTACATTGAGAAAACTATTCCCTATAGTTTTTTTTTTCCTGACTGAAGCTGTTCCCTATAGTTAAAAAGGATATGTTATTATAAGGTCAGACGTCACAATGAGAGAGTATTATGTATACCAAATACATACCAGAATCAGACTTCCAAAAAAACAATAGTTCGTTAAGGACATCTTTTCAACCAACACATAATGTATGCATATGCTGCTATCAAACAAGAATGTATGACCTTTTTACATGCTTAATCAATTTCTAAAAAGAAAAAAAAAAACAAGAGCAGGTTTTCATACTCACGAAAAAAAGATAAGAGAATATTTTGCCTTCTTCGTTCACACGTGAATCTTGTACTGGCCAGGATAGAAAGTTATCAATATGCAATGCCAAAATATAGATGGTATGGAAATCCAGCATTTTCATTATACTATAATTGCAAATCCAAAGTGAGAAGAAGTGAATGATCATATAAAAATCTACATTGAAAACAAATGAATCAGTTTCCATTTCATAGATCCAGCCTATCAAATAATATTTTGTTCTCAATCATACTAAATTGGATGCTCTTAGATCAAAGATGTATGTATCATTGCCTATCTTTTCTTGTACTCCTGTTTTCAACTTGTTTGTTGTTTTTTTTTATTGTCTTACAAAATAAAATATTTTTGCATATCTATGTAATATTAATTTATCAAAACTGTGTAACCAATTGTATTTCAAATATTTCATTTATAGTTAAGTAAATTAATTTTAAATTATATTTTTAGTGATATGGTGAAAAAGTAGATTTTTAACGTTTGTGTACAGAGTTAAAATATGATACAATATGAAACAGAAAGAGAGTATATTGGAGAAAAATGAAGGAATTTTTTTTACTTCGTGTGAATATAGAAGCTTCAAAAGTAGAACTGAGAAAAGTCACTGATTGTTTCATATCTTTTGAGTTTAAATATCCACATTAACCAATCAAGCTTTGATAATAAATGATAAGTTACTAGAAATAGAAAAAAAAACTCTTTTTCTTTGATATAAAATTTAAAGCTTCAAAAGTATGACTGAGAAAATCACTGCTTTTATAATCTTTTGGGTTTTGATTTTTCTGCAACACTTTATTCCCAACTAATCAAGCTTCAGTATCCACAATTTTACCACGTGTGATTCAGTGATTGTGTCTGAGTGGTTCATCATATATATAGACACAAAGCTCTGTTGGAGCTACGGTCTAGAGAAAACAGTGGACTCTGGACTAAGAGGGTACAGGTCGTAAGCAGATTCACAAGACGAAGGAATTGACACGATCTCTTGAACCTTAGTTCATCTCCATACACTCCAGAGTCTGAGATGATCTGTTCTATCTCTGTTTCGCCTTCAAGCATCTTCACAACCTCCGACATGGTTGGCCTTAAGGTCGGAGACTTGTTGGAACATAGAAGCTATACCTTTATCATTCTCTCTGCCTCCATCACATCGAACACTCCTTCCAGCTTCGGATCAAGAATCTCTGAGAAAGCTCCTTTCTTCAGTAAAAAAAACACCTGGATTGAAAAATCAACAAACTTGTTAAGCACGCAATACAGAGAAAACTGAATCAAGAACCTTGTTAAGCACGCAATGCAGAGAAAGCTGAGTTCTAGTATTAGTTGAGTACCCAATCGAGAAGACCAACACAACATTCGCTATCTGGTGTGTAATTAGCATTGCTCTTCCCGCTAACGATCTCCATTGCCACCACACCGAAGCTGTAAACATCTGCCTTTTCTGTTAGGTGACCTCTCATTGAATATTCAGGAGCCATGTATCCTCTACAACCAAAACAACTTAACATGACACTGAGATACATTATCAAATGTTAGATTCATGTGCATAAGACTGACATTGTTCCAGCAACTCTGGTGGTAATGTGGCTCTTCTCCTCTTCATGGAGCCTAGCCAACCCAAAATCCGAAATCTTTGAGTTCAAATCCTTGTCTAGAAGTACATTTGTCCCTTTGGTGTCTCTTTGAATGATTTAAACCGCTGAATCTTCATGAAGAAAGCAAGCCCTCTCGCGATTCCTAAGCATACTTTGTGTCTTGTTCCCCATTCTAGTTTCAGACCGCCTCTTCCTGCATGCAACAGTTACAAGAAAACAATCAAGTAATCAAACTTAAGACAGGAGAAGAATGTAGGCGAAAAAAAAAAGATTTGATCTCTAATAGATTTAGTCATAATCAGAACTTTACCAAATAATGCATCAGCAAGACAATTGTTTTCCAAGTACTCATATACAAGAAGAAGCTGATTATTCTCACAACAGCATCCATAGAGCTTCACAAGATTCGGATGCTGCAGGCAAGCGATCATACCGATCTCGTTTACAAACTCTTTGTTACCTTGACATGATTTTGAAGATAGCTTCTTTACTACATCAATGTTCCATCTGGTAATATTCCCTGTATTGTTAAATTGCTGGGATTAACTTGGTACTCACGTCAGTTTTAGTACATTGATATTTCTAGACCTTAAATAATACTTTTTATTCTAGATTTGTTTGTTTGTTCCCCAATCTTGGTTAAGGGGTCAAAATTGTCAGTTGCAACTTTTAGTTGCTTCAAACTGAAGGAACCTACTATTATTTTAAATCTATTAACTCTTCATTTAACAAACAAACAATAGAAGTTTAACTGATATTACCTATCTTTCCTGAATCTGCATTTCTAACACATTTCCTCCAGTAGAACGCGCCGAAAATAAGAAAGTAAGAGAGAGTATTAAGGCTGTTATGACGAGAAAGAAAGGATATGTTCTTGGTTTGTGTTCTTTTTTTACTGGAGGAGTCTTCACTTCAACTGGAGTTGGAGTGAAACAAATAATGAGAGAGAGATTGATCTAAATTCTTACATAAATGTAGCTGAAAATAGGATTAATAAGACTTGACGTTTCTTCTTCTTACCGCCACATTCAGATTTATAACCTGAGAAAACAAGAACAAGAAACGGAATCAAGATGAAAGTTCATGAGGGAAAACTTGATACTAATTTTTATTGTAGAACTTATACTTACTGGGACAGACGGAGATTGCAGAGATAAGAGAGCCATAGTTCCCTCTTTTAGGAATGATGGTTGTGTCTTTCCCTGCCCAGTAAAGCAGTCACGGTCGTGTTCACTTCTTTTATTACTTTCTTGTGAGTTCCATTATCCTCTACCCTAATGTTGAAAGCCTCCCAAATCAACTTCCCCTGAACAGAACAAACAAAGAATTAGACAAAAAAAAAGAAAAGAAAGAACTTGAGGAATCCACAGCTAAAAAGATGTGTATATGTACCTGAACGTAAATGTTAAAGAACCGTTTCGCTAGCCTAGCATATGGTTCCTCATCAGAGAATTGAATCTCCGCAAAATGGAGTTTTACATTGTAGCTTCCATTTTCAAAACAAAAAGCAAAGTAAGCCAGACTCAGGGAAGAACGTCGAGCTGTCTGATAAAGCTCAGGATATTTTGCTGACACGGGAGATTTTGATGAAATTTGAGTATTCATCTTCTGTTATTCTATACTCCATAAAGTCACCAGTATTGCTGAATCCCCTTTTTTCCATGATAGTTTGTCTCTGAACCGGTTAGTCCATAGTTACCCTCATATAAAATCCTTCCTCGATAGTTACATCAGGTCCTCCACAGTTTATATGAAGCGATTTACTATCTGCACAATGTGAATTTTTTTTCAAAGCCATACTCAAACTCAAAAAATTGACAATGGAAGCAAAAAAATAGGAAACAAGTCGTACAACTTAGACACTGATTTATGGCAGAACATGGAAGAAGTCTGGTTCTGTATCGAGAAATTTGAGTTAATAACAATGTGCCCAGTGACCTTTGGTTGATAAGAGTGCTCAAAAATGTTCTTACAGGTGGTTTTTTGACTGTGAGCTCTCATATGTGTTTACATTGCTGCATTAAAACATTATTTTCTTCAAGTATTCAGAAAGATGTAAGAAAACAAAAAACAAAAAAAAAACAGTAGTTATGACAACAATAGCAGACATACTCCCTCTCTCTGCAGCTTGGAGTCCAAGTGAAGGTATTATACGAAAGATCACTGTCCGTTGGAAACACCAAAAATAAAAGGGATTAGCTTAATAAGGTTGAGACCAATCAAATTCTCTAGACGAAAAATGGTCTGGAATAGGTTCTCTAAGGCCACTTGCGTAGAGTTCTCTGATTAAAGATAGGCACAAGTCAAAAAAAACTGAAGCTGATTGTAAAGCTTCGAGCTGTTAAAAACTCTACTGCATTATTTCTTGGCTTACAATCTTTTAAGGTTAGATAAGTTGCCTATAAACTCTGGGATGGATCCGTTAAGGTGATTATCGCTAAAACGGCTGCAGACATGCCAATGAAAAAATGTAATACATAAGGGTTATACAATTGAACAGATTAAAAACAGGCTATCTTAAAATGAAAAAGAAAGATGATATTACAGATTTGTCAGATTTTTTAGTCTTCCTAATGTTTCGGGTACACTTCCAACTAATTGGTTAGAAGAGAGTACCCTGGAAGAATCAGCAAATCAAAACAAGATTAGTTGTTCATGTTTTAAAGAAACACCCTAATCACTAATCATGAAAAGGTGATTTTCAAGTGTGATTAACATATTCTTGCTTACAATCCTTCTAGGTTAACCAGGTTCTCAAGTTCCTTAGGGATAATTCCAGAGAATTGATTGGCTTCAAGAACTCTGAAGTCATTGAACAAACAAAAAAAAAAGCTTTATTTTTTAATTTTCCAAAAGGATGAAATAATATATGTAATCACATGAGATGACCAAAAAACTGTACAACATACAATTGGGTGAGGTTAACAAACTTCCCCAGTCCTTTGGGAATGTCTCCTGATAATCAATTCGCACAAACAGAGCTACAAAGATAAATTCAGGTAATTTAGAAGCATTCCTCACTTCCTTTACAAGAAACTCGAGATAAAAGACTTACATAGATGTGAGGTAATGCAGTGAGGCCCATTCATGAGGTATTGAGCCATAAAGATAATTAAGGCACAAGTCACTACACAAACAAGCAAAATATAAGTTCCATTTTCGATAATGTTTTGTCAACTAAAACATTGAAAACAGAGGAAACTGAACACAAAGATCCCTTCTCATATCGATTCAATATATTGAAGCTTTGAGAGTTCTGGTGGAAGTTTACCCTGAAGACTGAATGTTTAAGGATACTGCACATGAAGTAACATTAGTTATATGGATCCCAAAAACAGAGAAACAAACGGCTAGTTTCTTACAAGTGTGTGATATGATAAGTTTTGTTGTTGTTGAAATGAAAGTCACATCTGATTGTGCTGTTATGTCCTTCCTTGAGGACATCTTGGGTTATCACCAGAGTCTTTGTGAGACAGGGATCTTCACTTAGGTTCAGGTGCTTGATGCCGAGTGTTGATGCAATATCCTCAAGGGCTTCCACTGGAAAGTACAAATAAATTAGAGACAAAATCAAGCTATAGTTCAAATTCACAAAGATAAGCCATGTTTGTCTGGCAACATATATAAAAATGCATTGAAAGTTAAAACCACTAATAAACCTTCATCTGGGTGCAGAGAAGGAGAAGCAGAGACTGTACAGACCAAGCATATAAGAGTAAGAACAGAGAGAAGAGAGGTAGAAAGGCGGCTTTGCGACATGATCATGAGCTTGTAAGCAGAAAACATGGAAGATTATGTTCATATGACTTGAAAACACTAAATATATAGTACTAATCAGTAACCCTTCTTTTTTTTTTTTGGACAACAATCAGTAACCCTTCTTAAATACGAATATTTATATACAAATGTTATATGTAATGTCTTTTTAAAATTGTGGAAGATGTGAAGTGTCTTGAATTTAGTTTTACACCAAAAATAGTTCAGAAGAATTTGTGCCCATAACCTCGTTTGATGGGGTTGCCTGTGATGTAGCAGCAAGGAAAGTAATGAAAATGATGAAGATCAGGGGAATTCGAGCTATCACTCTTCCGATTACATTACCTGGTCCTGATTAAGCTCTATATATCTGACATTATAAGCATTGCATTTTCTCTGGCTTATAAAAGATGTTTTAGAATTTTTTTCCTATGTTGTCACAAATCTATGCGGAAAATGAAACACACATAACATGGTTATTATTCATGTTCATTTTTCTATAATTAGGAGAAAAATCTGTGGAAGCCCCCTTGATCCAGTGGTTTGACTTGCTTCTACACCCGGAGGTCTGGGGTTCAAACCCCCGAAAATACCAAATTATGTAGATTATGGAGAAACAAGTTACAGGAGATCTTCAGCTTGGTGCATGGCGTACAATCGAACATGGATCTCATAGGACGGCTCAGAGTGGTGCAGTCAGGCGTGTATTCTCACAGGATGGTAGAATTGTCGACTGTAAAATCGTCTTTGTAATATTCTCATCATTGTAATAGCATAATTAATCGATAATAATTGACTCAGACGTTAAAAAAAAGACTTGTATAATTAGGACATTTTTTCCAACTAGATTTATCAAAAAGGCCGAATCCAAATACAAGTATAAGTTCCATAACCTAAGTCCACACCCACAAACAAACGACACTAATCTTATCCTCAAGCGCGGAGGACACGTGTCGCCTAGATCTTCATCTTTCCCACCGCCGGTAACCCCATTCGTGTTTCACCGGAATCACCCCGGAACCACCCCATGCACCTTCATCATCTGAACAACTTCCACCATAGAGCTTCATCGGAACATAACGAGATCTCATCCGCTCACCAAGTCATCAGAAACGATATTTAAAAACTAGATCTGAAAAAATCTACTTCCTAACCGTGACTTCATAGAGCTTCAATCAGCAACTGTTGAGATCTCATCTGAACACTAGGTCAAACGATGGAGGACTAGAAGTTCACTGGCTCACAAACACCCAGAAGAGACAATGACACCTTTTACTCTGAATCTAAACAAGCAGAAAGAACAAAGAAAAATCACGGAGGAAAAACTATCACCGGACCGACGTGGCTGTAGGAGCCCATACCGTCGGCCGGAAAGATAATTCACAGCGCCCTTTTTCTTTCTCTAGCTCTCAAATTAGGACATTTACTACATAGCCTTATGCTCTGCTCATTTATTTTGTTAAAAGGTTTGGGTGAATTTCTTATCCGCGGATATTCAAAAGCTAGTGTAAGGCGTCCGTGTCCAAATGAGCATTTTTTTGATCAAAAAAAAACAAAATGGACAAATCAGATTAAAACTTAAATTAAATCCAGTCCAAATCGTCCAAATCTATAGACTATTCTAAATGGGCTTTTCGCAGGGCCTAATTAAAAAGTTAAGCTTAGCATACAAAAAATCACATTTAACATAATTTCATTATATTTTGTAGGAAAAAATGTTATTATGCGGTTTTGGTAGAAAAATATGATTTTACGGTTTTGGTGGGAAAACTTTTTTTTATTACGGTTTTGATAGAAAAATATAGTTTAACGGTTTTAACGAGAAAATAAGATTTTATGGATTGACAGAAAAACATGATTTTGCAGATTTGGCGTAAAAACATGACTTTACGGTTTTCACGGGAAAACATGATTTTGCGGTTTCTGCAGAAAAACGTGATATTTTTATTTTGATGGAAAACATGATTTTACAAATTTAGCGGAAAAACCTGTTTTTGATTTTCTAATATTTATTTTCTAATTTTTCTTTTCACCTTAGAAAACCCTATATCTAATTTAGTGGGTGTCAGTCCAATTAGACAACTGTAATTTTTAGGTCTAATATGGTCGGACTATTTGGATTTGATCTTGGCTAACCCATGGTCATTAAGCAAATTTGGCATCCTTACGTCCGTGCATGTTATGATTCAGAAACGAGCCCATCCGTCTTGTTCAGACATTCACTTCGTTCATCTCCTATATATTATTTACAAAGTGATTTTAGACATATGTCTTTTCTACGATCGCTTTCGCTAAATAACGTGACATGACATACTAAATATGATGTTATGGCTAATGACAAATAACAAAGTGACATGGATAATTATATTTAGTATTTATTTATATTTTAGGTAAATTTTTAAAATATGATAGTAAATGATGCGTCATCATTAAAATAAATATATTCAAATGTGGTATTAAATTGTATAATAATAGAAATATTATAAAATTTTATAAATTTCTAAATATCATTTATTTCTATTATGATTATAAAATTTTATTACTAAAAATATTTTCAATTATCTTTTACAATTTTTTTTGAAAATTATAAAATTTCGATCGTAACATTATTATCTTCTTTTATATATATACAAATTTTAGAAATATTGTTTAATTCTAATTTTGATAATTATGTAACATTTATATCAGTTTTTAATTAATTTTATACGAGTTGGTTTAATATATTTTATCCACACTAAAAAGATAATAAATATATCTAAGAATATAATTTTAAATATAGATATATATTATATATATATATATATATATATCTATTCTTAAATAAAATTTAAAATAAATAAAATTTTATACCATTTTAATTTTATGGTCAATTAAATAACATTAAAATATTTTTAAGAGAATAATAAAATCTAAAATAATAATAAAATTCTCTTTAAATATAATTTAAAACTAAAATATTTATTAGTGTGCATGGTGCAGAAAAACACCTAGTTTTATAAATATGTAAAGTTATATTCTTTAAGAAATCGTTACTATATGGTCTAATTTAGTCTTATTTTACAAAGAAAATCTCTACCTTTATATTAATAAATACAATTTTTCCTTAACATTCTGTTTTCTCGTTTACAAACTGCTGTCCATTGAGGAAACACATAAAAAAAGACTGTTGCTTTGCTAAAAATAACTGTTAGAGCCTCTAATCACAACCTGAATAAACTAAACTATACCAAATCAAGTGCCTGTCAGTTCCAAAGCCATTGGCATGGAAGTTAGAACTTTCCAGACTTTATATACATACCACCATTTCTCCAAGTTTCCTCCATCTGAGCTTGCTGCTGGAAGAAAAACAAACCCTGAATCCTTCTCACTTGTTCTAAACTCTGGTTTCTAGATAATGGCGTGCCATGGATTTCTTGCGACACCGACCCCGGGATCACATGGACTTCATAAACATGGAAGGACCAGATGTTTGGCTGCAGCTGGCTCCATATTCACATCCCTCAACACGTCTATCTTCACATTCCATAACCGCCTCTTGCGTTGCATTTCAAAGTTTTTCCGTCCATCCACCACAGCTACCGCAACTCCTAGCAGTCTGGTCACCAAGAAACAAGGGTACAAAAAGCTCGAGAAACACGAGCATCATCAGAGAAAACGTAACGACAAGAAAAGAACCATCGTTCTTGATCTTGATGAAACATTGGTGCACTCATCCATGGAACCACCGGTCCGGGTTAACGTCGATTTCATGGTGAGGATAAAGATGCAAGGAGCGGTTATACCAATGTTTGTGGTGAAACGACCAGGAGTTACTGAGTTTCTTGACAGGATCAGTAAAAACTACCGAGTGGCGGTCTTCACTGCCGGGGTGCCGGAATATGCTTCACAAGTTTTGGATAAACTTGACAAGAACCGTGTTATCTCACAGCGGTTATATCGAGATTCGTGCACAGAAATGAATGGGAGATATGCCAAAGACTTGTCTCTAGTGTCGAGGACAGACATGGGGAGTGTTTTGCTAGTTGATGATAACCCTTTCTCCTACTCGTTGCAGCCTGATAATGGAGTTCACATTAAGCCTTTTGTGGACGACATGGAAGATCAAGAATTGATGAAACTTGCGGAGTTCTTTGATGGTTGTTATCAGTACGAAGATTTAAGGGATGCAGCATCAGGAGTTCTATCCAGCAAACTGATTTGATGCACACATATATACATATGGCTTTTATTTTGCCGACTATTTCCAACTTTTTTTGGATTTTTTTTTTGTTGATTTTCTTTGGCTATCAGTATTTTTGCGCTGAAAAAGGATGATGATCATCCTTTTCAGTGTTTCTACTTGCATAAAATGTGACTGGAAAGTATATTGTAAACCAAAAAAAAATCAGAAAAGAAAAGAAGTTTTGGACTAGACGATTATTAATAATAAGAATGATATAAACATCTTTAGTGTCAACAGACTGATCTGATTCAGTATGATATCAAGAGACTATGTCCGCACAGAGTCAACCTTCAGCGTCAGATATTGAGTTACAAGAACATGAAATACTACTATAAGAAAGTACTCTTGCTAGTGTCTTAACTGGTCTCGAAACATCCATTGAATGCTTTTAATTACTAGAGATTCTGGTGGATAAATTTTACAGAAAATAAGAACAATGACCCAATAATTGGCTGCAAGAGAAGGACTATACGCTTAGGATATTAATTTATATGTGATTGACACAGTTCACAGAACAATCATGGCCCTTGAAGCTAAGAGTTGTCCATGCTTAACCTAAAAGAATCATCTACGGTAATGTTCAATATGATTCATTTAGATACTGGCTTTACAGTATATTTGGACTCTGACACTAACGAAGAATGGTTTCAATAAATTTCTAAACCAGTATACTTCACTATAAATATCAATAAGTGATTCATATTGGATAAACTCTTTTTTTTCATTTGTATTAAAAAATTTAAACAACTTTTGTTAGAAACACAATTTCCAACAGGTTTTATAACTTAAATTGTTGGGTTTTTCCAAGCCCACGTCCAACTGTATCTTGTCTGATTAGTATGATATTGTCCACTTTGGGCCCGAAGGCAAAGCCCGCATGGATTTGTTTTTGGGACTCCTTCCCAAAAGGTCTCGTACTAATCAGAGTTGGACATCCCTTTATATACTAGACATTATTTGTCTAAACTTCCAATATGGGACTTTGTTTGCATTCCCAACAAATTTCCTCTCAAACCAAGTACCACATCAACCCTTGGTTTTCAACCTCCAGCGAAATCTGTCACACTTCTTGAACCGCCGTAATCACCAACGGAACTCTTCACCTAACCCTTGTTACAGCATTAGGATTTATTCACCAACCCTTACTGCACCATTAGGACATTCACCACCTAATCCTTGCAGCACCGTTAAGAATATCCACCTAATCTTGTATCGTCGTTAGGGAAAGACTTTCGATACAAGTCTCCGGCACCACTTAATCGCGAAGTCACATTGAGGATTCTCCTCCCACAACCGAAGCTCCCGGGATCTTTGACTGGCCTCTGCTATGCACCTCGCCCTTCCCATCGAAGTGGAGGCTCTTCGAACTTGAAGGGTATTTTGGTCTTCTTGCAGATGTTCGTCATCCCGGCTCTGATATCAATTCTTGTAGAGAATCGACCCTGGCTATCTCTTGTAATAATCGAATCAAAACGGAACCGATATGTTTGGCAAGTCTAACTCCAAACCGGAGTAAACTCAATATCACTATGAATCGAAAAGATTACAAGCCTCGCACTAGTTGCGTGTTCTATGAGAGATTATTGTTTCTGTGTTATGTCTAACAAGAAGAGATGAGACCCCTATTTATACAAGTAGATCATAGGTTCTCCTAGATAGAAAAAAGGAAAAACGTTTTGATCCTAGAACTAAAAGGAAATTTCCTTTTTAGACTAATCTCTTGATGTCTTGTTTTCAGGTCCAAAACCGAAGCCCATGATCAGCCCACCAGATGGTCCAAGAGGCACCAAAGCCTCACATTCTCCACCTTGACTCTTTGGGACATTTCATCGACTTCTCCGTCTCTCTTATTCTTCCTTTGGCGACCAGAAGCTTCGACGATCTCACCGAACGTCTTCTCCGACGACCGTTCCTCGACGCCCCTTCACCGGAGTTGCATGCTATCTCCGATCCTTGCTTCTCTCTCTCGCCCCTGTTGATTCCTCTCTCTCCCGAACACTTCCTTTCTTCGATTCTCCGTGAACCAGACAAGATCCCGACTTTTCCGTCGCTTGTCTTCACCGGCGTTAGCTTCTACCGCTGCCGCCATTGATGTCGCAGGTACCGCTTGTTCTTCCTTGTCTTCTTCCTTAGACAATTGAATAAAGCTCTAACCTTTGATTTCAATTTCTTTTCCAGCTTGTGTCTTGATGAATCTGTTGTGATCGTGATGTATCAAGTGACAAAAGTCCCTCAATATTCCCTCACGACATCTTTGAAACCGAACCAGACTTGTAATAACAAAAGGTATTTGCTTTGACTTTCTCCAAGTACGTGTGTTAGCTCCATTTAAAACATGTAATGGAAGATTCCTTTGCTGAGTAATTAAACATAATAACTTGTTTAATGTTTTCCAGTCCATGGTGTTGACGTCTCTTCACCATCGCCACTTCTGTAAGGTAAAAAATAAAATTGTCTTCTTCAATTTCTTTGAGCTTAAACCTGTAAATTAATAACTTTGTATTCACAGCTTTGTCGCAAACGTTTCATTGCCGCAACCACACGCCTTCAGGTAAAACATCTGATTCTTTCTTGTGTAATGATTTTCCAGTTTCTGTTGAAACTTAACCTTCTGCATAAATAATTCTGTAACTAGTATTCCTTGAATATTTCTGCAGACTCCTTGTATAGACGACTCTTGTCTACAACCATCACTCTTCAAAGGTAATCTTCTGAACTCATCTCAAGCTTTGTAATTCCCTGTCGAACCATCAGTTTACTTTTCCTGAAACTGATACTTTCTTATGTGGCCTTTCCGCGAGGTGAACGAGTCGACAGCCTTGTCACCTGCAGCCACACGAGACCTACTAAGGCAGAACCTTGAGGATCTCCAAGCATGTCTCGAACTTCTGTCCAGGTACACACTTAGTTAGGAAATCCGCCGGATTGATAGATGTGTGAATCTTGTGAACCGTAACGTCGCCAGTCTCAATTACGTCTCTCATAAAGTGTAGTCTAGTGTCTATATGCTTAGTCCTTTCATAGAACCCGCCATTCTTAGCTAGGTGTATAGCACTTTGAGAATCTGAAAATACTCTCACATCATCTTGCTTGAACCCCAATTCACTAACAAAACCCTTAAGCCATAATGCCTCTTTGAAAGCTTCGGCTAAAGCCATATACTCCGATTCTGTCGTTGATAGAGCTACGATATGTTGGAGACCAGATCTCCAGCTTATTGTGTTGCCTCCGACTTGAAATACATATCCGGTAACGGATCTTCTCCTATCCAAATCAGTAGCGTAGTCTGCGTCACAGAATCCCTGTACCTTAGAGTCTTCTCTTTTAGTAAACATTAGGTCTGAACCTAGAGCTCCTTTAAGGTATCTCATCACCCACTTAACAGCTTCCCAATGTTGTCTTCCTGGCTTGCTCATGTAGCGGCTGATCAAGCCCACTGCAAAGCATAGGTTAGGTCTAGAACCCACCATCGCATACATTTAACTCCCAACGGCTGATGCGTATGGTATCACGTTCATGAACCTTGTTTCCTCGTACTCTTCTTCCTTTGTCAAACTCTTGAGCTTAAACTGTGGTCCAATAGGTGTAACTACCGCCTTGCTCTCGACCATGTTAAAAGTCTCCAGCACCTTCTGCAAATACTTTCCCTGCGATAGCCTTAGAGTTCCTTTGGCCCGATCTCTAATTATATCCATCCCAAGTATTCTTGAAGCTGCTCCAAGGTCCTTCATCTCAAACTCTCTCTTCAAGCTGTCTTTGATTCTTTTAATCTCCTTAGAATCCTTAGACGCTATTAGCATGTCATCGACATAGATCAAGAGATAAACCATATGAGATAAATCTGAACGTTTCATGTAGACGCAAGGATCGTAAGCACTCCTGTAGAAGCCCTGTTCCTTCATGAAACTATCAAATCTCCTATTCCATTGTCTTGGCGACTGTTTTAATCCGTAAAGGGATTTTAACAGGAGACAAACTTGATCTTCTTTTCCCTTCTCGACGAACCCTTCTGGCTGTGCCATATAAATTTCTTCGTCCAACGTACCGTATATGAAAGCCGTTTTCACGTCTAGTTGTTCCAAATCAAGATCATAATTTGCAACAAGTGACATCATAATTATGATCGACACGTGCTTCACCACAGGTGCAAACACCTCCGTGTAATCAATCCCCTCGACTTGTGAAAACCCTTTAGCTACTAACCTAGCTTTGTATCTCGGCTTCTCGACTCCTGGAATGCCTTCTTTCAACTTGAAAACCCACTTGCTGCCGATAATTTTCTTTTTCTATGGTTTTTCAACCAGCTTCCAAGTCTGGTTTTTCTCCAACGAATCCATCTCTTCTTGCATTCCCTGGTTCCATAACTTCCAGCTTTTACTTCTTCTTGCTTCTGAATATGACTTAGGCTCGTCCATATTCATCTCTTCTGCTGTAGCTAGAGCATAAGCCACGCAGTCTGAATCATCAAACCTAGAAGGCTTCTTCACTTCTCTTCTGATTCTGTCTCTAGCAAGAATATAATTATCCAGATTTTCGTGTTCAGCTTCCACGGCTTCTTCTTCACTTTCTGAACTCGAGGATTCAGGTTTCGAGTTTTCTGATGCGGGAGAAACTCCACCTTGAACTGTATCCTCTGTATCTGCGTTAATAGCTGAGTTTGAAGGTCCTTGAACCAACACCGAACTGAACGTCACCGTCTTCGTTTTCTTTTTCTTCTCGTTGGTTTCTTCGACGTCTTTAAACATCTCTTCTTCGTTGAAGATCATGTTCCTGCTCACCATACATCTTAATTCTTCTGGTAACCAGACTCGATAACCCTTAGTCCCCGTTGGATATCCCATGAAAACTCCTTTCATTGCTCTTGGACTGGTTTTGGCTTGAGTCACGTGTACGTAAGCGGTACATCCGAACCTTCTTAGGTGGCTTAGGTCAACTCTTGTTCCTGACCACACCTCTTCTGGTAGCTTGAAATTTATAGCTGTACTAGGTGATCGGTTGATTAAGTAGACAGCTGGTAGAAGCCGCTTACGCCCAGAACTTCTCCTCTAAGCCTGCCTCTGTCAACATACACCTAACCTTCTCCATGATCGTACGGTTCATGCGTTCTGATACTCCGTTTTGCTGCGGAGTATAGTTGCACGTTCTGTGTCTTTTAATCCCTGCCTCCTTACACAATGTATCCATCTGTGTATTGCAGAATTCCAATCCGTTGTCCGTCCTAAGACACTTCACCTTCTTTCCTGTCTTTGTCTCCACGCTATTTTTCCACTCTTTGAAATTCTGGAACACTTCATCTTTTGATCTCAGGAAATAGATCCAAACTTTCCTAGAGAAATCGTCGATGAACGTAAGGAAATAATAGCATCTTGCGAGACTCTCAACCACCGAAGGTGAACCCCACATATCGGAGTGGATGTATTCTAGAACTTCCTTAGACGTATGTTTGCCCTTTGGAAAGCTCAACTTGTGTGCTTTGCCAAGGACGTAATTCTCGCAAAACTCTAACGTCGTCACGTCTTTCTCGTTTAGATGTCCCTCCTTGACTAAAATATTCACACCTTTTAGACTCATGTGTCCGAGTCTAGAGTGCCACCTCTTAGTCAAGTCGATATCAGGCCTTGCGACTGCAGCTTCACCACTCAATAATGTACCTTGCAAGTAGTATAGACCATCACAGTATTTCCCAGAAATAACCTTCTTCTCTCCTTTGTAAAACTGCACCATGAAGTCTTTTCCTTCGTATCTGCATCCCATCTTCTCCAATGAACCGTAGGAAATAAGGTTTCTTCCCATGGTCGGCATGTAACGTACGTCGGTGAGAATCACACTTGATCCATCATCATTCATAATTCTGATCTTCCCGATCCCTTTGACCTCGCTGACTGTGTTATTGCCCATCAAAACCTTCTCTCCTTCTATGTCTTCAAGATCAAATAAGACATTCTTATTTGGAGTGATATGGAACGTACATCCCGAATCAAGTACCCATTCCTCCTTAGTAGCTTGCTGGCTCGCCACTAATACCAATGGTTGCTCCTTCTCTTCAGCAATGTTGACCGAATTTGCCGGCTTCTTTCTCTCGGGACACTGCTTTTTAAAGTGTCCCTCCTTGCCACACGTCCAACATTCTTTAGAGAATTTAGGTTTTGATTGTGATCTGTTTCTGCTCTTTGATCTAGCTCTCCAAGTCTTGTTGTTCTTCTTGTCACCCCCTTCCTCTATCGTTTCCAACGAACAGCTCTTCCGAGTTACTTTTAGACTTGTTAAGAAGTCCTTTCTCCTTTAATTCTACTTCCTTAGAATAAGCAGAACTTGTAACATCACGGACCGTTAAGGTCTCTTTTCCGCTGCCGTATTTTAAAGCATCAACGAGAGATTCATATTGCTTTGGTAGACTGGTTAAGATCTGTATTGCTTGATCTTCTTCACTGATTTTAATATCCAGACTTGCTAGATCAGCCACAAGTTTCAGAAACACATCCAGATTTTCCTCAATGGACTTGTGTTCTTCCATTCTGAAACCTGCATATCTCTGCTTCATGTAGATTCGATTTGGTAATGTCTTGGTCTGATACTCCGCTTCTAGAGCCTTCCACATATCCAGTGCTGTAGGCTCATTCATAACCTTCCGTAGAATAAGATCAGATAGGAACATACTGATCAGATTCTTGGTACGCAGCTCCTTGTCTTGCTCCTTAGGATCAGGTTTAACATCCTTCTGTTCTTCATCACCTTCACCATCCGTAGAAGGAGTTTTCTCCTTAAGAACAGACCCCAAACCAAAGATCTCTAGCTGACATAGCATCTTGTATTTCCATAGACCAAAGTCACCCTTCCCATTGAATTTCTCCACTTCAAATTTCTTTAAAGTTGCTTCCATCTCTCTAGTAACCCGTAAACTGTTGTTTCTTTGTTTGCAGGTTGTCGCAACAAGCCGCTCCGTCAAGCTTCAATCACCAACGAGCCGAGTGTTCTTCACCACACCAGATAAGAATTCTCCTTGCTTGTTTATTGAATCTTGACCTCGAATCTCTGTACTTGGATCTAGGTTAGCCTAAGCTCTGATACCACTTGTAGAGAATCGACCCTGGCTATCTCTTGTAATAATCGAATCAAAACGGAACCGATATGTTTGGCAAGTCTAACTCCAAACCGGAGTAAACTCAATATCACTATGAATCGAAAAGATTACAAGCCTCGCACTAGTTGCGTGTTCTATGAGAGATTATTGTTTATGTGTTATGTCTAACAAGAAGAGATGAGACCCCTATTTATACAAGTAGATCATAGGTTCTCCTAGATAGAAAAAAAAGAAAAACGTTTTGATCCTAGAACTAAAAGGAAATTTCCTTTTTAGACTAATCTCTTGATGTCTTGTTTTCAGGTCCAAAACCGAAGCCCATGATCAGCCCACCAGATGGCCCAAGAGGCACCAAAGCCTCACATAAATAGTTCACCAGGCGACATCAAAGCCATAGTAGCAACAACAGCAGAAATATCCTTGAACTTTAATCTTGTTGGTTCATGTTGTATGTACATTGTTGTCCATGAGTACATAAAACAGCAAAACTATGCACTAATTGTCTAAAACTGAAACTTTCTAAAATCAGGCATCTGCTCTACTTCACCTTTAAGTTCCCATAAACAAATTAATCTAAACTAAATCTAGCACTTCAATCTAGATTACCTTATAAAATTTAGCAAAAGATAAACTCAGAAACATCTTACCACTACCAAGCATAAATCTGAAAAACTGCGAGCTTATTTTGTTCACCAAAACTTGTTTTCTTCATTGTGTAATCACGCAGACGGGAGAAATCAATAGCATCTGAAAGGATCATCGAAAACAAACAAGAAATTGACAAGTTCCACAAACACCAAAAGAAAATTACCCATTCATGTCCATCTTGACGCTCCATTGTCGCCTTCTGCGTTGTGTATCCAGGTGCTTTACGGCCACCAGCTATCCAGCCACAAGACATGATGACTATACAAAACTAACAAAATATACCAGCACGAGAAGGACAATCATCCTCGATCTTGATGAAACCTAGGTTCACTCGACGATGCAAATGCCAGGAGTTAAATACGATTTCATGGTGATGGTAAAAATGGAAAGTGAGATTATACCAATCTTTGTGGTGAAACGTCCCGGGGTGACTGAGTTCTTGGAAAGACTAGGTGAAACCTACAACGTGGCAGTTTTCACAGCTGGTCTGGAAGACTATGCTTCACAGGTTTTGAACAAGCTAGACAAGAAGGGTGTGATCTCCCAGCGGCTATATCGAGACTCGTGAAGGGAATTGAACGGAAAATATGTAAAAGATTTGTCTCTGGTTGTGGGGAAAGACCTTGGAAGTGCTTTTATTGTTGATGACAATCCGTCTGCTTACTTATTACAGCCAGAGAATGGAGTTCCTGTTAAGGCTTTTGTTGATGACCTCAAAGATCAAGAACTTTTGAAGCTGGTGGAGTTCCTTGAAATCTGTTACGTGTATGGGGATATGAGGGATGCCGTCCAGGATCTGCTGCCAGACCGGTTGATGTAATGTGCATATATCTTATTTCCTGATATGTTTTGTTTGTTCCGGAGATGAGGGGAAAGATGATAATAGCTAGTAGGAACTTTCATTTTCTTGTTTTTTTTTTTGCAATATGCTCATATTGTTGCAATATGCTCATATATTATTGCAAATATGAAATTGCAATAAAATTGTGACAAATTTTGAGTTCTTGCTGCTTGAATATTGCAAATTCGTGATTGTTACATACACATAGCAAAATTAACAACAAATTAAAATGTTGCAATATATGTCATATTATTGCAACAATTTTTATAGCAATTTTGTTGTATATTTACAACGTATTTTGTAACCATATATGGTGGCAAGTTATTGCTACGTAAATATGTAGCGAACCACATTGCAAATTTGCATTTTTGTTTTTGAAATTTAGTAATATTAATGCAACAAAATAAATATAAAAATGTTTTTGGTACAATTGAAATGGTTGCAATTTAAAATTGTTACAAAATTTTCTTTATAGAAGATATAGCAAATGTTGTTGCAAATTTTCCTATAATTACTTTTAAATAATACATTTGGTTCAATTTTTTTTTACGGTGAATTCTATATGGTTAACAATTAATTTTTTAATAAATTAGTAGATATCAACTCTGCTGCATAGATTAATTGTTTTAGTATTTTGTTATAAGAAATATTAGATTGGTTTGTTTTTGTACATTATATTTATTTTATAATAAACAAAAGTCAAAAGACCAATTTTATTAAATAAAATAAAATATTGAAAAAAATCAACAATGCATTAATAGAGAAAACCAGCAATAATTTAAAACTAATAAAGCCTTAGAGAAATAACAAAAGAGCCATTTTAAACTTGGTTGTTGCTACCCATGGATAGAATAGCTGGACAAAGGATATCAGTCATTTTTCTCCAACCTTTCAAGTTTGCTCAACTTTTCTTTGATATCTTCATTTTCTTGAGAAATGTCTTCTACCTTTTTCTTGAACTCATCATTTTCCAAGTGACTTTCAACGGTGACTGGCATTTTAGCATTGAGTGAAACTTCACTAAGGAGAGCTCCAAGACCAAACACACGTCCTTGTGTGGAATCAACCAACTACAGAATATAATATATGTAAGACAAAAAAATTCATCTGTGCACAAATCAAGAATTACCGGCCACAGCGAATAATTTTGACCAGACATACCAAAAGGATTAAATCTATCTGTGCACAAACCAAACTAGACATTTCTAGATTCATTGACAAAATCAGGATATACCTTGTTAAAATATTTCTATGCTTCACCATCTGATGAATGACTCATTATATTATTAGCCTGAGTTGAATAATGCTCTTTGTGCCACCTCATATGTGAAGCTGTCTTCTTCAACTGATATATTCTTTTCAGTCTATCAGCTATTGGCAGATAAAACATTTGTCGAAAATGAACTTTTTTTCTTCCAGGTTTTGCACTTTTGAATCTGGCAGCTCCATAAAATTTACAGCCTTCTAGGTCTGCGTCGTTTTTCCAGAAAATCATACAGTTATTCTGACACACATCTATCTTTTTGAAAGGCAGCCCCAATAATCGCATCAGCTTCTTTGTGTCGTAGTATGAAGTGGCAGTGCTATCTACAGGCATGTAGTCTTTCAACATTTGAGCAATATAATCTATGCACTTCTCAGACAAGTTATAATCTGTTTTCAGAGTCATACATCGAGCCGCCGATGACAATTGTGAGGTCCTTCTCAGCATCCATCATATATAGGATTTTGGCTTGCATTTAACAGACTGAAAAAAAATTTGGCTTCTTCATTGGGATCTTCTTCAATACTTACATGAGAGGATGTCTTATCATTAAAGGTATCACTTATCATCTCAACATAAGAGTTTTGAGCTTGCATGGAAACCTCTACGGGCGTGTTTGTATTCTCCTGAACATGTTGCGGGTGATTGTCGACTCCATAGTCTTCCATGTGCAACCCAAACAAGATAATTAGCCATAAACCCTCTGTTATATAAATGGCCAACGACTGTTTTCTCATCAAGAACATTTCTATTCTCACACTTGATGCACAGACAGAATATTTTCTGCTTTTGAGTAAATAAAACATGGTTTTTAGAAATAGCCATGAAATCTTTCAATCCTTCTGTAAATGCCTTCGAGACTTGATTGGTGTTGGGATAAATTCTTGCATACATCCATTGCCTCATAGCATGATTATCATTACTCGAAGACATTAGAAATTCAAAAAATCTGCAACCATCCAATTTTTGTCTAATGTTTTTTTTTGAATTGGAATAAGTAAACCAAACCATATTAGACCAAAACAAAATAAAATTCATAAAATAAAACTATTAACTAAATTTCAAGAATCTGAAAATTTAAAAATATAGTGTACATGTTAAATATACAATAGAAATATATATTATATATTTTGTACTCAACATACGAAATTTTTTTAGTTTTTCTATAAAAGAAAATATAATAAGAAAATATAATCAGTCACATTTTTGCAACATGTTTTTTTAATATATTTTTTGCTAATTAAGAATGATTTAAAAGTGTTGAAAAATTATTTCGAAACTTACAAGATATTTGTTTATGTTGCAATACGTTGCTATTTAGTAATGAAAACATGCAACGTTTGTTATAGTGGTTATTTTGCAATAAATTTGTAATGAAATTGTAAAAATATTCATTATTGCAAAAATATTGCAATAATCATTGCAAACTAATAACAAAAATAGATGTTGCAATTTTTCTGTTGCAATTGAGCTATTTTCTTGTAGTGGATTGATGTGTTCTTGAGACTACAAGAATATTTCGAGGATGTGAGCCTAATTCACATTCCTATGAGCAGAAATGACCGGGCGGACTCACTAATGAAGGTGGAAATTATCAGAGGATTTACTTTCTGCCATAGAAATCAGACATGTACAGATGAAGATACTCTTCGGATAATCGTTTTATTTGACCAAAACTTGGTCTAGATAGATGGGTACCTGACAAGATAATAATAAAACATTTCTTCACATGTAATGATGCCGGTTAAAAAAAATCTTCATTTAGAATATGGCATTAAATTTTTATTTAGTTTTGCTTTCACAAAAAATAAAAATAAGGTTGTAACTGGTTATTAATAAATGAAATGTAAGGGATGAAAGGGATTAAAATTTTTGAAATATACAAAATGGAACGATCGACAAAATGGAATAAGAACTGAAACTAGTTAATTCATTCATTTCATTTATTCACGAACATTTATGACAGAGAATAAAAGAAATAGAGTAGACAAATGATTTGTTCTTTTTCCATTCCAAAAATAGATATGTAGAAATGGCTTTAAAAGGTTTTTATGCTAACAGATAAATATTTTATTGAATTAAATGGAATAATGCATTCCAAATAAATTTATCCCACAAATAAGCATTTCAGTTGCACCCCAAATATATTGCTTACAAAGAAGTTTTCTCAAACTTTAGTAAATCCAACTGAATTTATGTTTATGTGTTTTTTAAAACACCCAAGTCTGAAATTCCTGATTCAAGTGACTCATAAGACGAAACTAATATTACAAGTTGAATCTGTTTATATTCAAAAACAAAGTGAGTGTTTTATATTAACCATTTTGATTAAACGATAAATTTTCACTTCACTGGATAAATTTTACAATAATATTATTATTCAAAATAATGCAACTCTAGACTGGTCTTAAACTTTATTTATTTTTTTTAGTTTACCAATTTCATCAATAATTTGTGTTTTCAAAATTCAGGAACCACATTGATAATAAAATACCAAATTATAGTTAAAATAACCATAAAATGATAAGAAGCTAGTTACACAAAATCAAAGTAATATCAAAATTTTGGAAACAAATATCATATCAAAGTTTATTACTTTACAAAATCAAGTATGTACACGACTAATAATTCATAAATAAAATTCTTAACTAAAATAGTATAGAATATATATGGACAAAACAAAATAAATATTAATAAATTATTATGTACTTTTAAAATATCTAATTTCACGTATTGACGCGAGTAATCACCTACTTAATTGATAATATATATATATATATATATATATATATATATATATATATGTGCGTATGTGTGTATATAGAGAGATGGTTAATTTTTTGTTAAGCGATTGGTTCTTTTATTTTGTTAAGTTAATAAATGCATCAAAATATTATTTTATATATATATTAAAAATTAATAAATGTTACAATGTTAAATTTTAAAAAATAGCAAAAGTAATGAAAAATATCAATTTTAATGATTAATTTATTATATTATAACCAATAAAATAAATAATTGTAGATAAATAATATTGTTTATTGATTGTTTATTGAGTTATTATTATTTTGTGTATAAAAAATCACTAGTTATTTATAAAGTGTGGTAAAACAATAATTAAACTATTGATATGTATACAGTTTATTTATACAGAACAAATATGTTGATTTTGACCCCCAAAAAACAAATACGTTGACAAAGCAAATGACGTGATTCAACTGGTTTTGTTTGTTTCCTAGAACTAGCACGTCGGTAGAATAAACCATAAGTAACATAGACCCCAGTTATTTTGTTTCCTAACTTCAACATTTATTTAAATAAAAAAAAAACATTTATTTTAGTAAAGTTATCACCTTAAAAACTCGATGGTTATTAGTTATTACTTATCAAAAAGAAAAAAAAAAACTCGATGCCGAAGTGAGAATACGCGGTAACTTGTTTAGACGATAGCGATTAGTTGCTTTCTGTATTGTCCCCCAATAAGACAAAGAATCTTGACTCTATTTTTTGTAATATATCGTTGACACAGACACTCCTACATTCTATAATACACCACTCTAAAAGTAACTCTGTAATATCGTAACATGTACAGTAAATGAAAATTCATGTCATTAAACCAGAAAAGTTCAAGTTGTTAGGAAAAGCTTTACTAAAATTTTAATCAACGATTGTGTCAAATGATAAAGCAGTGGAACCAGGGGCGGATCTACCATTACAGTATGGGTGCAGGCTTGTAGCTGCCCCCAGTAAATATAAAATTAAATTAAAATACACAATGATTGTCTATGAATCTGTAGCCTAGTTGGTTTAAAATCTTCTCATGCCCACTAAACCCATGTTCAAATCTCTTCCTGTCCCTTTTAGCCTAATTTTTTATTTCATGTTTTATGTCCCCATTTAATTTTTTTTTCTAGAACGCCACTGAGTGGAACATCAAATTACAATATATAATGTAAACACTTACTTTTGTTGTTGTTATAACTGATAAAACCATACAAGACAGCTAGATCCTTCTATAGGAAGTTACATTTTGTTGGTTGTTCTATTTCGGTCTGGTTATCCAAACCACCTCAAATTTGAATAATAGAATAACCGTTTGCGGTCAAAAAAAAAAAAACTGATAAAACCATACATAAAACTAATCACGTTATTCCAAAGATTGTACCGCCAGCTTTGGAATCGTTGCTTCGTATGGTCCCCTCCCTATCTACAAAAAAAAAAGACAAATATGTTATACATTATAAGTAATGCATTATGCATAGTGAGTTTAAGACATTCTTACCTTTCTACTTACACTTGCAATGAAAAACTCAATCTCGTTCTTGCTCTCTTCCTTCTTTCTTCTTCTCCCTTTCACAAGCTCGCTTAGTTTTAGCATCCCTCGTTTTTCAATAGGCGACTCTCGCATAGCTTACCAAGGAGACGCAACACCAAATGGCGAGATTGTACTCAACAATATTGCATTTACTTGTCGTGTTGGTTGGGCTACTTATGCTAAAAGAGTCGCTATTTGGGATTCTAAACAATGAAGGCTTCTGACTTCACCACCAATTTCTCCTTCAAGATTGATATCACCACTCCAAATTATGGCCACGGGCTCGCTTTCTTTCTTGGCCCTCCAGGCTTCACTGTCCCTCCAAACTCTGCTAGTGGTTTCTTGGGTCTTTTCAATGAAACCAATGGTCATTCTTCTCGGTTCCCGCTTGTGCATATCGAGTTCGATACGTATTATAACGTTGAATGGGATCCTTATGCCATCAAGTCTCATGTCGGGATCAACAACAACTCCCTTGCTTCTTCTAATTTCACTTCTTGGAATGCCACCCTTCACAGCCAAGATACATGTCATGCACAAGTCTCGTATGACGCCGCTCAGAAAAACTTGAGCGTCTCTTGGAGATATGAAGAAACAACTATTCCTTCGGAGATTTCAAGTCTTTACTACATCATTGACCTTGTGAGCGTGCTCCCCGCTGAAGTCACCATGGGCTTTTCAGGTGCTACAGGATCAATGATGGAAGGGCATAGGATCTTGTCATGGGACTTTTATTCCGGCTTGGATGTGATAGAGCAGAGAAAACCAAACCGTAGAAGTATCATCCTTGGTGCTTCTCTTTCGAGTTTTCTCCTGTTGGCCTCTTTGGTTGTTTTGGTTCCGTTGTGTTTGAAGAGGAAGCAAAGAAAGGCAAAAGCAGCAAGGAGGAGAGAAAACTTGACGTCGATAAACGAAGAAGATCTTGAAAGAGGAGCAGGGCCAAGAAGGTTTTCTTACAAAGATCTTGCAATGGCTACTAACAACTTCTTGTCTGAAAGAAAGTTAGGGCAAGGAGGTTTTGGAGCAGTTTATAAAGGCTACTTGAACGACTTGGATTTGATGGTTGCTGTGAAGAAGTTTTCTGGTGCTTCAAAGCAAGGAAAGAAAGAGTTCATCACGGAGGTTAAGATCATCAGCAGTTTAAGACACCGAAACCTTGTTCAACTCATTGGCTGGTGTCATGAGAAAGAAGAGCTTTTACTTGTGTATGAGTTCATGCCTAACGGTAGCCTCGACGCGCACATATTTGGTAAAAAAACTTATCTAGCATGGGCTGTTAGGTGCAAGATATCTCTAGGTGTAGCTTCCGCGCTGCTTTACCTTCACGAGGAGTGGGAGCAATGCATTGTCCACAGGGACATCAAGGCGAGTAACATAATGTTGGACTCAAGTTTTAACGCAAAGCTAGGCGACTTCGGGTTGGCTAGGTTGATGGACCACGAGCTAGGTCCCCAGACCACAGGACTAGCCGGGACTTTTGGTTACATGGCTCCTGAATACATAAGCACCGGAAGGGCGAGCAAAGAATCTGACGTCTATTGTTTTGGCATTGTATTAGTAGAGATCGTTACGGGAAAGAAGTCGGTGAACATGAGGCATGGAAAGATTGAGCCAGAGTCAAGTCTTGTAGAGAAAGTATGGGATCTCTACGGTAGAGGAGAGCTGATCTCAGCGGTTGATCCACAGATGGGGAAAGATTACGATATGGAGCAAGCATAGTGTCTTATGATTGTTGGGTTATGGTGTGCACATCCTGATAGTAACTCTAGACCTTGTATAAAGCAAGCGATCCAAGTCTTGAATTTCGAGGCACCGTTACCTAATCTGCCACAGAAAATGCCAGTTGCAACATATCATGCCGCGGCAGAAACATCATCAACATCAAGCTCGAGTGGAGTAGCAACTGCAACGTTTTCTAGTGCTCAACTTGGTCGCTGATCTCATCGTGAAAAGTTTTCTCTATAAACACAGCCTTAATGTATCTTTTTGTTTTGCTTCATCTTTCATGTGTTGTTTAATTATTCTATATGTGGGGGTGCATGCTACTGATCGCAAGTTTACGGTTAAGTAGTAATATTGTTGTTTGTGTCTCTCCTTATCTCAAGATAGTTCATCTTCATCTTCGAGGCCGAATTTTAAAGTAACCTCATTAGTACTAAATGATAACATTTATAAATATATTATAGTAAAGTTTATATATGTAAATTAGGTTAGGATCCGCGTCTAAGCGGATCTATGTTGACAAATAGGGTGTCAGCTGACACAAGTTAAAAATAAGTAACGGAATTTAAGTTTTTAACATGTACAATTGAAGATTATCTAGTTCATTTGGTTACAATCTCATCATATGGCTCCCTTTTTCTCTGGTTAGAATCACTTGAAGCTTTATTTTTCTCAGCTATTGTTAGGAATTTTAATGGGTTTACCCAAACCACTAATAATGGGTTGGGGTTTTTATTCATCTAAAATTGATTGGATCAATCATGGGTATAATTTTTAAAACCCATATTTATATTGGGTAAATACAAAAAGACAATAGGTATCCATGGGTTTTCAATTATATTATTATACTTTCACCATTTTAGTAAAATTATAAAATTTGCAAAAACGTTTTTTCCGCAAAAATCGAAAAACAATTTTTCATCAAAATAAGAAAAAAAATTTCCACCAAAATCGCAAAACAGAAATGAATTTTTATTCTTTACATTAATTTGTTTCCGTCATTTTAGGTAGGAATAGGATTGGCGACAGAAAAAAGGTAGGAATATGATTGATCATTTTAGGAAAATATTTAATCAATACAATACTAAAAGGCAAATATACTTCATAGATAGAGTGTCCACGTCCTCAAATTAAATCATCCAATGGGAGAAGAGAATTTTGCCACGTCGGATTCGTCTTTTAAATTATGTGGCTTCGAAACGCGTAGGTTAGTTGCGCTTCGTAAATCAGTCCCGGATCGTATAACCAAAATAGGCTCTCGAAAAGTATCTTCTCCGACGACTCTTCCGCTTCATCTTCTCCGTCTGATTTTTTGTCCCGTAACCTTCTCAATCAATGATAATCTTATAGCATTCTTCAGTGTTTCTTTCCACCTCCTCTTGATCCTTCTCCTATATAAAGATCTATCTCTAAACCTAAATCCATCCTAAATCATAACCTACTCTAGAGAAACTACATCCATACCTCGACCAGGACTAGATAAGTCAGAGCTTCGGTTTCAGTTAGTCCGTTTCTGGGATGCAAGAGACATTGCTAAAGGTGAAACCTTTATTGGGTTACAATCTCTTTGTCATTATTGATTTTTCCATTTGTTCATCTGAACAGTCTATTTGTTTCCTCATTTTTGATTTTTCCATTTGTTCATCTGAACAGTCTACGCTGGTTCAAGGGTCTGTTCCTGTGGCTTTGATTATGCTGATGAAATGGTGTTGCTTGGGAACCTGTGCAGCATAAGATGCCAGTTGAGTTTGTGAAATGGTGTTGCTCCAATTGCACTATGTATTAGATTTTGCTTGCTTTTTCATGTTTGAATTTTTTTATTTCTGATCTTATCATTACCAGTGTCTGCAATTATTCGTCTGAGGCATGGATATTTTGCATCTCTCTTATTTAAAAGACACTGGTCTCTCACCGAAGTCGAAGAGAAATGTGGAGGTAAGATGTTAATTTGTTTCGCTTCTTTTCGACCATGTCGTTAAGATATATTGCTATTTCGGTTCTACATTTTCTAACTTCAAGTAACACTATGCGTGCTCATAACTCTTTTATCTTGATCTTAGGAAATTCATCTGCAACTAGCTCAACAGCTGTTGGTTTTGCGGAGATAATGTTGCTGCACTCAGAAGTATGATTTTGTCACTGTTATAGTTTCGTGAGATATCTGTTGACGTCAGTACAATTTATTTATCTCCAAAGCTTTTCTTCGTGCAGTGCTTTTGCAAGAGCTCCAGATGGTGAGCTGCTACTTAATTGTCTTAGAGACATATCTAACTGCGAGTAGTTTGTTTATTTCCTTACTTTTGCAACAAGTCATTAACTGGTTTTTTTCTTAAAATTTTAAGGTCTACATTTCAGAGCATGTTAACGTTGTTAATATCACAAGCCAGTTTCTCTGCAGGTTTGAGTTTACCTGTAACGTTTCAGGGTTCAGCTTGCAAAACATGATTTGTTTGTGTTATTTTGTCTCTCACTGCTCATAATTTTCCTATTGTTTGCCACCTACTTCACCGCCCACACATGCTAATAAGTATTCAGCACAGGCTACTAGAATAGCAGGAGTTTTGTTTGCTGATCTAATTAAAGAAATTCTCTCATGACAAAATGTTAATCAGCCAGGAACTTAGAAGCTCATTATGTTTAAGCTCAGGTTAGATTGGTAAGTTGCTCAAATGTGATGTCCCTAGGTTAGATGTCTTTAAATTTGCAACTAAAAGGTATATTTACACAGCAGTTTGGGTGAGCCTGACATGAACTGCTCCACAAGTTCGACAAAGTACGTATGGGGGTATTTAGAAAATTGAAACTATCACGGTCTCTGAACTAAATGTTATCATTCTCCCTCACATTTGCGCATTCCATTCCTGGTCTATTCTGCTAAATGTTATCACAAGTATTATATTATTGACGTTTGTAACCTTGATGCACTACAGACTGCTGAGTTTCTCTTCACCAGTAAAGGAGAGGCCATTGAAATAACCGATGGGTGGGGCTACATTTTTTGCTCCAAATATTCTAGGAAGCTTCAGCGTGGTTTTTCATCGTTCACCTGAAACTCATGCGATGACGCTAAGGCTATTTATTTCATTTTGGCTTCTCTTGCCTATTTCTTGAAAATGGTCGGTATTTGATGAAATAATAACTTATGATTTTTTCCTCTGAATCTTATTGAAAATAACAAACTGAGCTTAACTTCTGCCCCAATTACAATTACATATACACACATGTATTACGTCTACATCTTCAGTTGATTATTTTGTTCTGAGGCTTATCTATTTCCAGCTTAAACTTTAACGGTTTCGATAGATAAATGTTTGGTTTATCTCACTTGATTCAATTCCTCCGCAACTAAGTCATTGCCTTCCAAAAAAATATCAAAGTACTTGATGGAATGAAGTAGCTACACTATTACATACCGTATTTACTTTACGAATCCCAAGCTTTTTGATAAGTCCAGTCATCACCTCCATTCCATTTCACACTTCCAAATTCCAACCAGGCCATTATTACGAATCAAGAGTTTGACTATATTATGATGAGAATAAATATACTCGAAGATAAAAAAAAAATCTTGCTGAGTTCAATAAGTAATAAATCTGTTTCTAATATTAAATAAAAGTCACTGGGTTGACAAAAAAAAAAGTCACTGGACTTGAATATTACTTGATAAATTACAAAGGTATGTAAGAGCAACTATTACATGTCACTGCTAATATATAGTTGACCAGTACGGCAAAAGTTATTATTACAAGCTAATTATCAAAATTATTTTCATCATTTTAATTAGCATATAATATATATTTTCAATATTATTAGCATATCTAATAATTGAGAATTCATTTTATAATATATATTATTTGAAAATTGATAGATATACATTATATATATTAAATAGTTTATTTTAGGAAAAACAAATTATAAAATGCATTTTGTCGTTTAGTTTGAAAAAAATTGCATGTCTCTTCGGAAAAAAGTATGAAACAACTTTATACGTATATTTTTACCCCCAAAAAACTTTATGCTATACTACGCTTGATTCGTGTTTTCAAAATGTAGATTTTTTTGGAATTAAAAAAATATTTTATATGAATTTATATATAAGATATTGTAAAAATGTGGATACATTTATTAAAACTAAAAAACAAAACCAAAACTGAACCAAATTCATAAATAACTAAACATATCACATATTTCTATAGTAAAAAATAAACAAAAATTACCCTTAAAAAATATTGCAATAAAAATCAGTAAAATAACAAAAGGTAATAAATACATAAAAGCAAAAAAAAAACACAAACCGCGCGTAGCGCGGTTCAAAAATCTAGTAGTTAGAAAAGACAAGCATTTTTTAAAGATAAGTTAATTAAATTTTCAGTGGCATATGGTTGTAAATATTGTGCAATTTTAAGGGATACTATTTATGTGTACTTCTGTTTTAATAAAGTAGATGTTATAGTTTGTTTAATAAGAACTATAATATATATTTAAATTGATCAATCTATTTTTCAAGATATCTAAGAACTACTATGGTATGACACGTGTCATAACTCAAAAGTTGTAATATTTTCCAAGTAATATAAAAGGGATACGTAAATTATTTATAAATTGACACATATTTCAAAAAACAGTTGTGGTTTTTTTGTGGTTTCTCATTTAAAAATCACTAGAGCTTGATCCGTGCGCCCGAACGGGTTGTTATTTTCATTTTTATATAAATGAATATTATTTAAATGTTTATTGGTTTATATTTTAAATATTTATCATTTTAAATATTTTATAAATGCAACAATCAAATAGTTTACGTTCTGTAGAAAATAGTGATCCATGCCCGCTTCTAAAATTTTGACAAAATATTGACCTATTGATTTGTTTGAATAATATTTCTTTAACATGAAATTATTTTTCAAATGTAATAAGAATTTAAATATTTTGATCAGATATGGATAATACGGTAAGATTTAAATACGTTAGAAAAAATATATTTGGTTATAAACATTAAACATTGTTTTACAAAGATATTTAAATTTTCTTGTTGAAAATAATTAATAGTAACTGAAATGATTAAAAGTATATGTTAGAAATTTTGAAATATATATAATCTTAGGTGAGACTATATTATATTAAAAATAATATTCACTTACAAATATTTCATATTGTTCTATAAGTTGTTTAAAGATATTTAAATCTTAGCATACATAAATTTTATTGTTCAAAATAATTAACAGTAAGTTAAACATATATTTAGGAATATTCATAATATTGTTTAATTTCGAATTTAAACTTGATTTTTGTTCAAAATAACTAATGGTAATATTATCCAAGTTTAATATAATTAAAATCGATTTTAAATTTGAATATCCCTAAAAATTAGTTAATTTGTTTAAGGAAATATATTAAATACGGAAATTAAGTTAAATTGATTTAGGAAATAGTTTAATAAATAGGAAAAGATAATGATTCCTTAAAGATAGGTTCATTTAATTACTTCAGTGGCATGTTATTGTAAATAAGTTGGAAAACTTAGGGATATTTTATATTTGTACTTATGTTTTAATAATATAGACTAGATTTTGATCCGCGCTTTCAAAGCGCGGGTTTAGTTTCCGTTTAAATTTTGTTTAAACGAATTTGTTTTAGTAAATATAATATTTTCATATTTTGTGTTTTATTTTATAGAATTTTTTTATTATTTTCTTTATCATTTTCATTTTAAATGAAACATTTATGTTCACAAAATATAAATTTATTTTTTTATCATCACAATTCTATGACACTAATAAATAAAATTTATTATGTTGTTAATATTTTCTTAAAGAGATTTTGTATAATTTAAACAGTTAACAATTGTGTTTATTATTTTTAATATATATATATATATATATATATATTTTTTTAAATGCAAATATTTTATAAATGGTTTAATCATATTTAGAAAGAAAAAAATATTGTTAATATTTATTGTTTTTTATCAACTATTGTTAATATTTTTTAAAGAGATTTTGTATAATTTAAACAGTTAACAATTGTGTTTATTATTTTTAATAATATATATTTTTAAATAAAATGCAAAAATTTTATAAATGGTTTACTTATATTTAGAAAGGAAAAAAAAATTCTGTTTTTGTTGGTTTATTATACAAAATTAGTAAGAATACTTGATCAAGCCAAGATATTTAGAATTGATATTGTTTCCGTGATAATCTATAAATGTTAACAATATTTACAATTCTGTTGGATCAAGTATCTTTTTAATATCAACGCATTAAATGAAACAAATATTTGGGTAGTTATTGCATATGCTTCGTGGCCAAGGTAGTATATTCTTAAGGGAAAATTGCCAAGTGTGACTCAAAATTTGGAGTCAAACCCAAAAGAATACCCCAACTTGGGTCAAAGGCAAAAGTAACCTAAAAGGCTATTGAAATTGCAACTATCTCCTTGTGAACAAACAAAAAAACGGATTTTTTTTACGTTTCTACCCCTCGCAAGTCGTCTGTTTAAACGACTTGAAAATAAGTCGTCCAGACGACTTAACTTAAAGTCGTCTGGACAGTTATTCTTAAACATAATTTAAAATTTTGTAAAAAATATTTTGATAAGTGAAAAATTGGAATTATGTAATTAACATATGTCTTAAGAGATATAAATTAATATATAACAAATTTCAATTGTTTTCAGCCCAGATGAGTGAAAGTAGTGAGTCATGATATTCTTTAGTTTATGTTTCATCAACATATGTTGTAGTATTGTATGTGTTCTTAGGGTTAGATTTTGGAAAGCATTAAAACCGTTTTTGAAAATTTTTAAAATTACCTAAGCGTGTTCATTTCTGTGTATAGTAAACACTATTGAAGTATAATTTGATTTTATAACGTGGTTAGTAAGTTAATTTAGTCATTTTAGTTTAGGGGTTCATTTTAGGGTCTAGGACGACTTAATATTTAGTCTTCTGTGCACAGACGACTAAATATTAGGTCGTCTGATGTACATTATCAGCCAGAATAAGTCGTCTAAACCGGACCAAACCTTAAAGTTTACCAATGTACTTTTAAAGCTAACCGGATTATTTACCCAATATATAAGGTGATTTTTTTTTGTTTCATTTTCCGCGAAATTCAGAAACCCTAACAGTTCTCTCTCACCGGCGATATCAAAGGCGATTCGAATTCCCACTATTTCCGAACAAACCATCGTTCTCAACGTCGGCTATCTATCTCACTTCATTCTCACCGTTGTCGCCGCAGCTTCTTCTAACCCTAGCGCCGCCGATTCCTCTAAACCCTAGCGCCCCCGCTTCCACTATTTCCGAACAAACCGTCGCCCTCGCCACTGTGCTCACCAACGTTCTCACCGCCGCTTCCTCTAAACACTAGCTAGCACCGCCGCTTCTTCTAAACCCTAGCGCCGCCGCTTCTTCTCTGTAAACCGTAGCGCCGTTTCTCTGTAAACCCTAACGCCGGTAAGTCATCAATCTCGAGGAAAAGATGAACATAAAACATTGTCTCTATCAATTTACTCATTCTCACCGTTTCACGTTTATTTTTTTCAGATCTATAACCACAATGACGAGTACTCCAACTCCTTCTGCGGCTAATCAGGTCCGCTTGAAATTTTTCTACTGGAACACTTGTAAGTAAGTCGTCTGGAAAGTCTTCCAACTGGACGACTTAGTAGACGACTTAAATATAAGTCGTCCATTTGGAAGACTTTTCAGACGACTTAAATATAAGTCGTCAACTAAGTCGTCCAGTTGGACGACTTTCCAGACGACTTATATTAAAGTCGTCTACTAAGTCGTCTGGAGTAACAATTAAGGCGTGATTGATTTAGCTTGTGTTCTGACTTCTATTGTTGTCTTTGATTATTTTGCAGACCAAAAGGATGGATATTCCAGAACTCCCCCGTAGGTTATACACATTAGGGGAAGAGCCAGAACCCCAGCATAGCATTTCGTATCATTCGGATAACAACAGGTTGCATACTGCTCTTAAGGGAGCTCTCACTGAGAAAGAATTTGAAGAGCTCAAGGAGTCGAGATTGGGAGTTTTCATCAAGTTCAAGGAGCAGGGATTTGGTTGGGCTTTAAGGCTGGTTTACCACATGCTCTGTTTAAAGCTGGACATTAAGAAGAAGTACGAGATGTGGTCTCTCGTTGGTCCAAAACCTTTGAGGTTTTCACTGTTAGAGTTTGAAATGATCACTGGTCTAAACTGCGAGTACATCGAGGACCTTGAGACACAAAAATGTGAAGTTACCCCAGAGATGGTTTCTTTCTGGGGGATGATGGGAGTTCATCTAGAAGCTGGGCCAACTACTGATCAGATAGTAGATGCACTGAAGAGATGCGGGGATTGGTCCACGGAAGATCGCAAGCGGCTCGCGTACCTTTCCATCTTCACTGGATTCATTGAAGGGAGAAAGTTTTCAACCGCTACACGAGCTACTCTGGCAAGGCTAGTGATGGATTTAGACTGGTTTGAGAATTATCCATGGGGGAGAGTCTTGTTTAAGGTGCTTATGGACTCTTTGTGGAACAAAGAGATTACTGGCTGTTACACCGTGGATGGGTTTATAAAAGTTCTTCAGGTCTGGGCGTACACAGCTCTGCCGGGAATGGGTGCTAGTATTGGTAGTCCCAGATTAAACAGTTCGCTTCCACCGATTCTGGCTTACGAGGGCAGCAGAGGCCGCAGATTCATGAAAGCTGATATCTTGAGTCAGGTACCTTTCCATCTTCACTTAATTAAGTTGTCTGGAAAGTCTTCCAGCTGGACGACTTAGTAGATAAATTATTATAAGTCGTCTGGAAGGTCTTCCAGCTGGACGACTTAGTATACGACTTATAATAAGTCGTCTGGAAAGTCTTCCAGCTGGACGACTTAGTAGACGACTTATTATAAGTCGTCTGGAAGGTCTTCCAGCTGGACGACTTAGTAGACGACTTATAATAAGTCGTCTGGAAGGTCTTCCAGCTGGACGACTTAGTAGACGACTTGTAATAAGTCGTCTGGAAGGTCGTCCAGCTGGACGACTTAGTAGATGAGTTATAATTAAGTCGTCTATTTAGTATTTTGTTTCAAATATCTAACTCGATTCTTCTTCTATTTACTGCAGACTCGCGTGATCAACTTTGTTGAGAAGGATATTAGTGAAATGTGGCCAAAATGGGACTCTGAGGTTGAGGACGTACCCGCGGAGAACATCATTAAAGTCATGTATGATCGGAGACCGTGGAAGTGGACCATGGATTGCTGGAAAGTCACTGGTACAAAACCTAAGGTTGCGACTCCATCGAAAAGAGCCAAAGAGATGGTTGTGGTGGAGGTGGAGGAGGAGGAGGAAGACAATCAGAGACCTCGGAAGAAAGCTCGTAAAGAGGCTCCTAAAGAGGCTCCTAAAGAGGCTAGAGAAGAGGCTAGAGAAGAGGCTAGAGAAGAGGCTAGTTGGGTGATCAGAGAGAAGTTGGAAAATATGTTCAACTCCTACACCTCTAAGTAGTTGACATGATGAAATATGAGTTGAAGAAGTGCATCAGGGAGATTAGGAAGATGTCCGATAGATTGGAAGCTGTGGAGAAGAAGGTTGGTGTCACCAATCAGGCTACCCCTCAAGCCAAAGAAACCGGGGTTAGTAACAAACAGCCTACCCCTCAAGCCACAGAAACCGGGGTTAGTAACAAACAGCCTACCCCTACACCTCAAACCAGACAGCCTACTCCTCAAAAGGATCAGCCTACACTTCAAACCAATCATCCTACTCCTCAAACCAGACAGCCTACTCCTCAAAAGGATCAGCCTACACTTCAAACCAATCATCCTACTCCTCAAACCAGACAGCCTACTCCTCAAAAGGCAAAGCCTACTCCTCAAAAGAAACAGCATTCTCCTCAAACGAAACAGCCTACTCCTCAAAAGAAACAGCCTTCTCCTCTGCCCAAAGAGGTTAGTATCAACTTACGTTTAAGTCGTCCAGGGTCAACTAGTCGTCCAGACAACTTTTATTTAAGTCGTCCAGGGTCAACTAATCGTCCAGACAACTTTTATTTAAGTCGTCCAGGGTTAACTTGTGTGCAACTTTTATTGCAGAGATTGTTGCCGGAGGATACAGCAGATGAGGCGATCTCGGTATATAAGATCTTGCCGGAGGATAAAGCAGATGGTGTCACCTCCAAAGAGATTGTTCCTCTCACTTCCACTGACCAACCGAGCTTCGCTTCCAACGATCAACAACCGAGCTTCGCTTCCACCGATCCAAGCGTTCCAGTTTCAGAACCGAGCCTGGTTGTATTGGACAAAACAGCTCCCACTACTTCTGTGCGTGCAAGGAGTGAACGAATGAAGAAACCTGCTCCCACGCAGATATCTCCTTATACGGCAGAGAGAAAGAAACTCCTTAGAGTGGGAAAGTATAATCCATTTCCCACACTAAACAGACCTAAGTTGAAGGAGCTCGCTGATTAGTTGAAAACTGATCCGTAAGTGATTGTTTTACCCATAATAGCTTGATTTAGTCTACCAAAACTGATTGCTTTTTTGTTTGCAGTCATTATTTCACTAAGCAAGAGGACAAACCACGTACATCACCAACTTGGTGGTATCACATCCTCCGGACACCCAAAGGATGGCTGGAAGACGTAGTAAATCTTCTGCTTATCTTTAAGTCGTCTGGTAACTTGTCTTTGCATAGATTTGTAAATATCTAAGTCGTCTGGAAGGTTTTCCAGCTGGACGACTTACCAATAAGTCGTCTGGAAGGTTTTCCAGCTGGACGACTTACCAATAAGTCGTCTGGAAGGTTTTCCAGCTGGACGACTTACAAATAAATCGTCTGGTAGGTTTGGACGACTTAAATAAAAGTCATCTGGAAGGTTCTAACTTGTATTATTTTATATGCAGCATATAGATGCTTGGATTAATGTGCTGAGGCAGAGGTATCAGGAGAACCCACAAGCTTTCCGGAGCGAGCGAATGTGCTTCCTGGATCACAACTTTTCCTAGTCTTGGAGAGACCAGTATCTGTTCTTCAAAGTATCGCAACCTGATCATAAAGGTTTAGGAAGAATGCTACCTGGTGGAGCGTCGAGTTTTTATGACGGATCAATTCCTTCATTTTGCCAATCAAACAAGAAGTTGGGGGAGGACATTGATGATATCTATGCGCCAGTGAACTTGGACAACAAACATTGGTTTGCTATTTGGATATCGATCCCTAACAGGCACATAGTCGTCTGGGACAGCATACCTACATGTACCATACCAGAAGCATGGGATGAGATAATGGAGCCTTTTCTCGAGATGGTCCCTTATCTGCTTGTTGAGTGCGCAGACACCGACGAAGGAAGGGTCAAATATGGGTTGGAGCGATACACATATGAGAGACGGCTGAAAGATGTACCCACAGCCAACAATGGTGATTGTGGCGTGTACGCTCTAAAGTACATTGAATGTCATGCTCTTGGGGTTCCCTTTAGCCCTAAAGACTTTGCTAGGTCCAATGCGAAGAATATGAGGGATAATATGGCGGTGGTTATATGGACGGAGCTTGTTGATCAGCATTTGAAAGAGAATGAGGATGGTGATATGTTCGTGGGCATGTATGATTAGATTTGTGTATGGCTTTGAACTTGTCTTTGTATAGATTTTCTAACTTGTGTATGATTTGTGTATTTGTATTTGAACTTGTCGTTGTATAGATTTTCTAACTTGTGTATGATTTGTGTATTTGTATTTAAACTTGTCGTTGTATAGATTTTCTAACTTGTGTATGATTTATTTGAACTTGTCTTTGTATAGATTTGTAAATATATAAGTCGTCTGGTAGGTTTGGACGACTAACAAATAAGTCGTCTGGAAGGTTTTCCAGCTGGACGACTTACAAATAAGTCGTCTGGAAGGTTTTCCAGCTGGACGACTTACAAATAAGTCGTCTGGAAGGTTTTCCAGTTGGACGACTTAGTAAAAGGTCGTCTAAAAAAATACACTTGAAGGGATAGTAGAAGGTCTTCTGGACGAAACACTGGACGACTTAACAATTAGTCGTCTGGACGGGTAATCAAGACTGGACGACTTAAATTTAGGTCGTCTGGACAACTAGTCAACTGGTTGTGTACATTGTGGTTTCGTATGGCCAGTTTCCTTGCAGTTTGAGCATCTCCGTGCCCTGTGTTTCTTCCTGGGTTTGTGTCCTCTCATCCTAGATAGCTCCAACCAAGATTGCCATCTTGATTTCTTCTGTCTCCCCGGACCACGCTTTACGTCTGGAGGAAAGCATTCTCGTTCCTCAATATGTTGTGACACGATATGATATATATTCTCTGAGTATCCTGCATACAGATGATTCTTTGAGTAAAGTGGACATACAAGTGTGGAGATATGCAAACCAGCATGTGTTCCAGCAGCTATAGCATGAGAGCAAGGTATTTTCTCCACTCCATAGACACCACAATCACACTTTACATGTTCCAAATCAACCACACAGTCCATTTTGCCACCTTTGACAAAGAAACGCCATCCATCAATTGGTTCGACCGTCATCGTATCCGCTATCTCTGATCGAACAGCAAGCAAGTATTCAACACCCCGGCTATGTTCAGTTGGGAGACTCAAAGCATCTTGTCTCCTTTTCCAATATAATTTTCCTAACTTCTGCCTTATGAACTCCAGCAGGAACGGAATCGGAAATCCTCTTACTCGCTTCAGTGCGGAATTAATAGATTCAGCGATGTTGCTTGTTTTTATGTTGAACCTGTTCCCCTTACAATAAACCCTTGACCATAGCCTGGCGTCGGCCTTCTCCAAATACGTTGCAAGCAGCCCCTTTCACCAAGTACATGAGATGTTTCCCTTTAAACTTTTGACAATGTTATCTTGAAGGTGATAATAACATATTCCTCGGGGTGCCCAAGGAAACACCTTCTCACACGCACTTTTAATGGCCGCGTGCCGGTCGGAGACTATCACCAGAGGCTTGTCATGAGATATACAACTAGCCAATTTTGTGAAAAACCATTCCCAAGAAGGTTCATCTTCAGCATCCACGATCCCAAAAGCCAATGGGAATATCTGAAAATTGCCATCTTGTGCGGCTGCAACTAACATAACACCTCCATACTTTCCACTTAGGTGAGTTTCATCCACCACAATGACCCTTCTCTGATACTTAAAACCTTTGATAGAAGCTCTAAAAGAGAGAAATATATACTTAAATCTTTTCATAGAATCAAGTTCTATAGCCGTGATAGAATCAAGATTTGCAATGGAGATTTGCTCGAGATATGAAGGCAGACGCGAATACCCTTCTTCTGCTGATCCTCTCAACAATTTTTGTGCATATAACAGTGCTCTGTATGAAGTGGTGTAATCAAGCGTCATGCCAAACATGTTCCTCATTGCATCAGTGATATGCTGTGGAGTTATCCCATCAATGATTCCAACACGATCAATGAAAAGACTACCAACATACTTTGGAGTACAGTGTCTCCGCTGAGCGATTCGGTCTCCAATTGAGCATAAATGTTTTTCCACATACTTTGTTACCCAAAACGTGTTTGGCCCATGTTTCACACTCGCTCTGATCTTCCATCCACAACCGCTAACCCGACATGTTGCCACAAGGAGAGTTTTTGATGATTTGTATATTCTGAAAGAAAACTTACCCCTCACTGCTATCAACCGCAGCTCTGAAAGCAGTGCATCCTTGCTAACAAAACTCTGGTTGACATAGATGCTGGTAAAATCCGATTTTCCTCCTTCAATAGCATTTGTCTTAGCATATGTCTTTTCAATTTCTTCAAAACAAATATTATCATCATCTTCCTCGTCCTCATCTTGAACCTTTCCATAAAGACTTTAATCCCCACCATTCTGATCCGTTTCACCAACAATAGTGTTATCAGCATCCTCCTCCCCATTTTCCTCCTCCTCAATTTCCTCCTCCCCATCTTGATTTTCATCTTCAACAGACTCATTATCACCAACATCTTCAAAACATTCATCAGCTTCATCATTATCACCAACATCTTCTTCCCATTCACCAGCTTCATCATTATCACCAACATATTCTTCCCATTCACCAGCTTCTTCTCTTTTCTCTGAAACCGTTTCCACCTTGCTACGGCTTGATACACAAAGACATACTCTATGCGTTTTGAGTATCTCGAGCAAGTTTCGAACTTGTCTATCACTTGTAACATGAATGGGAGGACTGCCTGGAGTCATCATCATTTCTGCTGGTAATGAGTAGCTAATCTCCACAGTCACTGATCTCATGTCCAGGTTATAATCTTCTTGAGCCATTGCAACAAGTTCAGCATGTGTTGAATCTTCATTCAATAAAAACAATCTTGCTCCTTTGAGATCATCAACCACAAAATCCCAACGGAAATCTCTCAACAACCATTCTCCATACACTGCATGTAACTTAAAAATCATCTGCAAATATTCAAAATAAAACACATTAGTAAACATAGAGAAAATGAAGAAGTTCAATAAACATTATCGCAGACGACTTAGAATTAAGTCGTACAGAAGACTTAAAGGTAAGTCGTCTAAAGAGGTCACTTTTGCAATTGAAAATTAAAAGGGACGACTTAATTCAAAGTCGTCCGGCTTTGTTTGTTAAAAAAAAAATTCAGACGACTTATATATAAGTCGTCTACGAGAAACGGGCTAGTTTTGCATTTGACCGAATCGTGTCAGATCTTTGACTATTTCTGGACGACTTATAATTCAGTCGTCTCTGGAAAGTAAAAATTTCAATATTTTATTCAAACTAGACGACTTACATGTAAGTCGTCCTCGGTTAGTTTTGTAATTGAAAAATAAAACTTGAAATTTAACTTTCTCCAGACGACTTAACTAAAAGTCGTCTAGCTAGACGACTTAATTTAAGGTCGTCCGGGATAAGCAAGGTTTGACCAGAAAATTGGGAAAAATTCTGGACGACTTTGCTTTCCCCGGACGACTTTAAATTAAGTCTTCTGACGGGACGACTTTATATTATGTCGTCTGGTAAAAGTTAAATTATGAAATTTTATTTTTCAATTACAAAACTAACCTAAGACGACTTACACGTAAGTCGTCTAGTTTAATAAAATATTGAAATTTTAACTTTCCCAGAGACGACTGAATTATAAGTCGTCCAGAAATAGTCAAAGATCTGACACGATTCGGTCAAATGTAAAACTAGCCTGTTTCTCGTAGACGACTTATATAAGTCGTCTGGAGTGTTTTTTTTCAACAAACAAAGCTGGACGACTTAGTTTAAGTCGTCCGTTTGACCAGAAGACTCATCAGTAAGTCTTCTACATACAGATGACTTACTTGTAAGTCTTCTACGCGAACAGATTTTGAAAAAAAATTCAAATTCGTACCTTAAACTAGGTGAGATGACTTCGTTTGCACACAGGGTCTTCTCCAACCACCCAGAACCTCAAACGAAAGCAACCGTAAGTCAAAACGAAAGAAATATGGCTCTGTCAACCATCGCCCATATTTTGAATCAAAAGCTTGAGTTTTTTGGATGAATATGGAGAGAAAGTGAAAGAAATGTTGTTTTTAGTTCATAACAATTGAAACAGAGAGAGTGTAAAGAGATTACGTGCATAAAGGGAATTAAAAGCTCCAAACAGTTCGTACAAGGTTGTTCCCACTATTCATGGCAGTGGCAATATTGTAAATACTTGAAGAATATGAGGTTGAGACAGTAAAGAAGCCATTTTCGAAAAAAAAAAAAAGTTAATGACATTTTCGTAGATAAAATGCAGGTGTGGGGTTTAAAACTAAAAAAAATGAGTCAAAAAAATGTTAGTTTTCTGTTTGACTTCAAGTTTTGAGTCACTTTTGCAAAAAACCCTATTCTTAATTCAGTTAAGGGAAAGCTTGTTATGAAACGTGTGCTAAAATGACATTCTCAATATGCTAGCTTAGTGGGTCAAATATAGCCACATTAAAAGTGTGATACTCGACGTTGGGCCTATGTTGTACCGTGCCAAAATTAATCATGGTCTGGGAGAATTAAGAAAAAATCGATTAGTGACTAATTTACGCAAATAACCTTAATGAAGTAGTCGACATCTTTTGAAAAAAGGGCATGTTTAGTAAAAAATCCAAATGTGTTTGTACTTCAATAGTATAGATATCTTACTTTTTCATATCTTTTAATTTTAGTATTACTATAAATGTGAGTAGAACATAATCTTTTTGTCATCAATATAAGGAAACATTCAAAATTCTGTAAACCAAACATGAAATTATGCGTCTATCCCCTATATATTAAAAAGATGCATTTTGCATTAATGTGTTCACATTGATTTTGACACGTGGCGGCTTGAGAAGAATTTTAGAACCATGAATCTGACGTGGCGAGTTTATAGAGCGTCTCCCAGAATTTTCTTTTTACTACAACACATAGTTTCCTTATTTACGATTATGGAAGGGACGAGAAAAACTTTTGAAAAACAAAGCTCACATTCGAGTTTGTCCTGATTGCAATCAAAGCCACAATTATCTAACCATGTTGGCTTCGCAAATATTATGCATGTTCTTCGATCGCAAGCAAAACCATGATTAACAATGCATATTATGTAATTTTACTTAGTATTGTGCATGTTGCTTTGCTACAAAGTACTCTTGCACAAATTCCTGCCTCGATTGAATTGTACTGCTTTTCTCACATACTCTATGCACGGTGCATGATTAAACAGAATACGTCCGAAAAAATGTTGTAGTCTTTATGAGTAATACCTACGGTTATGTTCGTAAACGTGTCTTTTCTATAGCTCTTGCTCGAGGTCTGTATATCTGCATTAGGTGAAGACATATTAATGCGAGGACACGTAAACCGAGCATTGTTAAACTATCACGTTTGATCTCCTCATCAGACATGTTAACTTTTCTATCTTTACTGTCTCTTTGATTTTAGATACAAAAGATGAAGAAAGGTGAGAGTACCTGATCACAAAAACAAGGATATGAGTTAAACAATACCTGACCAGAAGTTGATTTGTCTATTGAGAGCACTATACAAGATTCATATTAACACTAAGGATGTTCGAATTTCAATGTGACCATCAATCTGAAATGTCAATGTACGTGGCTCATTCAAGTATGTTTTTAAGTTCATGCATGTACGTTTATTTTTACCCGTAATGTTTAAAATAAATTTCGTTTTTGTTAATTCTTGGACCTCAAATTCTTATAGTTTAACGTGGACGTGATTATGGAAGCTATCAGACCTAACGGTATTGACGATGTAGTTATATATGACAAATAATTTCTGATGCTTTGGTTAATACTACAAACTGTTGCAATCAGGAGTACCAAACACGAATTAAACCAAAAAATCTTGGTTCTTCTGTAAAATTTAATGGTTCTGAGTAGGGGTGGGCATTTCGGTTTAGTTTCGGGTTCGGTTTGGGTTCGGTTTGGTTTGGTTAATTTGGGTTTTATAAAACTCAAACCAATTAAAACCAAAGTAGCTTTGGTTTGGGTTCAGTTTAGGTTTAATTCGGTTCGGTTCAATTCGGTTTGGTTTAGATTTAGTTCGGTTTACATTATTATGGTCTAGTTTGGTTCGGTGTAGTTCGGGTTGGTTATAAAATATAACGGCATCAGTTTTATACTTTTATTAAAAAGTAACCAACTCATAAACGATAGAGTAAGAATATAAAAACTTATGCTACATGATTTTATATATAGTAGTATTATTTGAATCGTATTTATAATTTTTTTAAAAGATATGGAAATTATGAAAAAATGAAAAACGAAACTTTAACTAATTTACAATATGTTAAGATATATATATATCATATATATTTTTACTATATATATTGGATTATCGGTTTGGTTCGATTTAAACCCAAACCAAACCAAACCAAACCGTTCGGGTTGAGTAAAACATGAACCAATTGGGTTACATAAAGAGCACGGTTTGGTTTGGTTCGGTTTAACTTCGGTTTGGTTGGTTCGGTTCGGTTTGGGTTTTTTGCCCACTCCTAGTTCTGAGTGATTGGCAAGGTTAATTAATGATATTCAATAGAAAATATTTGGCAATTTAATGTTATTGTAATATATATATAGCTTAGAGTGAACGACATGTGAGAATATATAGTATTAATGACGATTTGCAATTGATTTCTGCGCTGTGGAATTAGGTTTAAATAAACTATATAAGACTCATTTCTCCCATTCATATAATTTCATCCATACACGTGATAACTTAGAAACTTAAACCTAAATATTTTTCTATAATGGTTGCGATAACTGCTGTATGTGATTTGAAACCATTCAAGTCAGTGTGAAAGATTAGGAAGAAGATCATACGTTTGTGGAAACAATATTCTACTGCTGGTGGTCTGACGATCGAGATTGTTCTAATCGACTCCAACGTAGGGCATCTTTACTCTTTCTATTCTGATATTTTTATATTTGTGTATACTTATTTTCGTGTATTTTTATAAATTTATGTAGGGTGTTAAAAAGGATCTGGTGAATCAGTTTGACTCCTTTCTGTCACAAGGCAGTTCAAAGATTATCATCAATTTTTCATTAAGCCCCTCATGCGGCTCATACCGAACAGCCATACAGGGGCGGACCCACATGAGAGAATGTGGGGTCAATTGACACCACTTAAATTATATAAACCAGATTTGCAAGCAATAATCATCAGTTACCAACAGCAAAATTGGAAAGGAACTGCACCACTGAACCCACAAACCTGGGTTCAAGACCCCTCAATGACCCTATGTTTTCGTTTTTTCATAAATAGTGACCCCAGTAACTTTCTATCCTGGGTCCACCACTGCAGTCATACATCCATACAAAATTGGATTTCTCTCGACACACGTGTGCGGTGTTGTGATGCTTTGCCGGATGAACTTACTGGTTTTGAACCAGTCAACTACATGGACATTCTTGATGGTACACTGAATACAGACTATTTGGTTGGTAAGTAATAACAATTTGTTTTTGTGGTAGCAAATTTTAAAAATCTTCTATAACATTATATAACACTCGGTTTGTTTTCAGATATAATAGGTCAGATACTCGAGGTGACCCCAATTGAAGTTGTATCGGCTAATGGGAAAGACACAAAGAAAATCACCGTGGAGCTTCGGAATGAAAAGTAATTTTGAAGTTTGAAAATATTATTTGCACCATGTATAGATAAGCACAAGCTTCGTTGTCTGAGTATATTTTTTTCTGAGTATATAATGTAAAAAGAAACCTCAATATCCATTAAAAATCAAACTGTTTTAGTTTACAAATTATATTAGATTTAGGTAATTAGAAAATTAATATAATAAATATATAAATAGATCTATTTTTAAATTATATTAATTTCGTTTTTTTCAGAATTTATGGGCCCTAACCAAACGTGTTTTTAAAGTATTGGTTTTAATTATTTTACGCAGGCCCGTATTTGAAATATATATTGAACCAAAGGGTTTTAAATGTATTTACTTCCAATTTTTTAAAAACTTAGTAGTTTTCATCAATTACGGTTGTATAATGTGAATTGCTTGCTTACCATCATGATTATCTAAAATAATATAGCAAAAAAAAAAAGCAATACAAATATTCTTTTTCTTATCACCAAAAAAAAACCAAAAATAAAAACAGTTTAAATGAACACAAAAATAAGAATGAATTTGAAGACGACACTAGGGTTTTCAATGATTTGGCGGTGGTGGGATCCTGGAATTGTGATATTGGAAGGTGGGGTTCGGTCCGGCGGTAATGGCTACGATCAGCAAGATATGATTCGGAGAATCAAACCCAACATTAAAGGGTTTGATTGGGTATCGGAGAGAAGGAAAGAGAGAGGATTTGGCGATGTGGGGAGAATATTGAGGCGAATCTTCATCTTGATCATCATCAAGGCAAGATTGAAGATGGAAAGAGGTATTTCCTTTGCGGTCTATTCAAATCAAAAGGGGTTTCTTTTTTCGGTTACAGAGGTATCAAATCACGGAGTTGAGATTATTGGATTATGGGTTAAGGGGATCTCGGCTTGTTTTCAAAAGGAAACTATAGGGATTTCATTACTAGGAAAAATCGCACAAATGGCGGAATGGAAGATAATTACTGATTACGAAATGAGTATTTACTGGAACGGGATTTGTGATTCTGTTCAGGATTATAATCATTATAAAAAGAGACGAGAGATTGTTGAGGGGAAAATCATAGTTTCAAAGCAATTCTCTCCTACGTATAGAACTAAAACACTTCTGTTCTCTTTGGTTACAATGTCGCAGGGACAATTGGTTGGCAAAGAGAGTATCGTGAGGAATGGTGAGAGTATGAGGAAGAGGTTAAAAATATCGGTGCCCCATTTTGATAACTCGGAGCTCCTGAAGACTTACGCCAAGACTCTCATTGGGAGGTGTATGAATCCTCCGGAGCAAGATATGAAGGCTTTGCTTCAGAATTTGCCAAAGATTTGGAAAATGGAAGATCGGGTGGTGGGGACTGACCTCGGTTTTGGAAAGTTTCAGTTTGACTTTCAGAGTGAGGAAGATATCCAAACGGTACTGATGCTCCAACCTTTTCACTTCGACTACTGGATGTTAGCATTGGCAAAATGGCACCCGGGAAATTCGCAAGCATTTCCGTCGGAGATTCCATTTTGGGTACGGGTTGTGGGGATTCCGATGGCGTTCCGGACAGTGGATACGATGCAGAGCATTGGAGATGCCATTGGAAGAACAGTGGCCTTAGATGTGAAACATTGCCGTGTGCAAGTGGTGGTGGATGGGTTCTCAACACTTTGTTTTGAAACCACTATCGATTTCAAAGGGGGGGTGTTCTACGCTGGGGAGGAAGCATCTATTGCACTGAGGTACGAGAAGTTATTCGGGTATTGTCAAACGTGTGGTAGCTTATGCCACAAGGAGGAGAAATGCCCTTTAAAGGCACCGGCTACTGCGTCTGAGCAGGTGAAACCAGACATAAGGGAAGATAATGGTGGTTGGATTGAGTGTGGGAAGCACGATGAGAGAGCAAGGAGTTACAAGGGAGTGCTCCTCAATGGAACTGGGAATCAACATGGTAAGGAAAGAGATGCACGGGAGTATTATGGGAAGGGCAAAGGCAAGATGGATGAGAGAGCTGAAGCTAAATGGGTCAGGACGGCAGATAGAGGCAACAAAAAGCATTATAACGGAAAGGGAAAGTACAACAGAGAAGGGGAGAGTGCCAGAAATCGGCCCATTCAGCAAGAGGAGGCAAAAAAGGTAACAAGGAGGAAAAAGAAAGGCAGCCTATGGATCATAGTCAGAAGGAGGCACTACAAGTGAAACCAGTCGGGGGAGATAAAGAAGAAGGAGAGATTAGCTCTCCACAGGAACAATCTTCGGCACGAGCCTCAGAAGAGTTTCAAAAAGCCCTCCTGGATACTCAAGCTCCAGGTACAGAGGTCATATTACCTCGAGATGAGGAGGAACTGCGGGTTCAACTTGAACAGAAGGTGATTGAGTATCAAGCAGAGGGAGAAGATGCGGCAATGATGGAAATGGAGATGATTAAAGCAACTTTTCTGGAGAATGGGATTGATATGGATGGTGATGACATTCTCAATGAACTCACCGATGAGGAAGCTGAACGGGAGCTCATGGCGATGGACACAGATACTAAGATGCTTAAGGAAGAGAATAATGAGGTTCAGGTGGAAGTTAAAGGGAAGGACGGGAAAGAGATGGTCAAGAAAGCGGGGGCTAAGAAGAAGCTCTTTAAAGGTAACATCAGTACTGCAGGGAGTACTAAAATGAGGAATGCATGTGCGCTGGTGTGTCCGCGTAAGAAGACTGGAACCAAGATGACTACTCGGCTGGGAGAGACTTCCAAACAGGGGGAGAACAAGGGTAATAACTTTCTCTGTTTATGGATCAAGAGAAAAATAATAAAAGCTGGCCGGGAGTGCCTTTATTTTTCAGGTTTTTATTGGTGAAAATAAGCTCTGTGAGCACTTGTTGTTTATTTGAATTTCAATCTGTTTCTGTTTCGCTTATGGGGGTTCCCACTTTGATTCTTAACTGTTATTGTGGTATTGATATACTATGGAATAATAATGGACTTTGCTGGTATGAAAGATGGGGTTTTAGAAGCTTTGTTAAGGAGTTTGTGTTATTTGATAGAGTGAATTTGGGATTTTCTGATCTTATAAAGATGTGGAATTGTTGTAGATGCAATGCACAAACGGAGATATGTGATACGAGACGCTCTTGGTATGTGGGACTAACAACTGGTTGTTGGGAACGATTGTATATGGGTTGGTGGCGGGGCTCTTTAACCCTGTTATGCCTACACCGTAATGCATATGATGAGAGGCACAAATACAATTGGTTATATTGGATTCGTATAAGGAGTTATTGGGATCAAGGAGTGGTCTCTTTTATAAACTATAGAGAGAGGTGGGTTTTGGTTTTGTACGGTGGCTGTACGTACCTTATTGTAGATACTGAGTTGTATATTATTATTCTGAGAATGTGTATTATGTGTGGGTACTTGGATAGAGGAAGTTTCTTTTCGTCAAGCTTTGGATCAGGTTGGAAGAGTGGTCGGGTGAATCAGATACATACAAATATCAGTAGAAGAATAGTGGAAATAAGGGTATTACCTAAGGGTTTCATCAAACCCATTCCAAAGAGCTCTGACGAGCATTTAATAATTTTTTTATGCGAGTTCTAAGCTGGAATTGCAGACGGGTGGGGAGTAAATGGACAATCAGTTACCTACGAGAAATACGGCAAAAGCATAAACTGTGGGAACCGAAATTCGCACTGTCGATTTTGATTAAGTAAAACGGAGGAAATCTAAGTAAACCTAACTTTCCCTGAAAGTCCGGATTCTCTGCGACAACCAACGACAAGTGATCAAATAAATGCGAAAATGTTTTATTGAGATTTGGGACTGGACCTTAAGGAATGCTGCCTACGTACCCCTTTCGAGGATCAAGTCAGACGTAGTTCAGTTGGAAGGGTTTGAACAAGAGATCGAACTGCCTGGCGGAGTTCGTCTAGTACGAGCGTTAGTCATAGAAACGGGCATGTCGAGAATAATGCCTAGGGTTTCTATGTGCGGAACTCTAAGTAAAAGGATTGTTAGATCCTTCCGAGAGAGACAGGAGCCTGCGGACAAGATGAAAATAGAAAAGAGGCGGCCGGACGTTCTAGGTCCTACCTTGCTAGTCTACCGCCTGAATTCTAAGTTCTTAACCTAACAGGAGCTCTATAGGTCTCCAATCTCGGATTTCTCTCTCTCTTAATGATTTTCGCTCCGCCTTTCCTCCTATCCCAAAGCTCCTTTATATACTCCTTCTTATGACGGTCTATTCTACTTTTGGGCCGCGAAGCGGGCTTTTTCCATTTTCGTCGGCCTTCATGTTTATCGGGAAACTTGACATTTATCTTCGGGAAACTTG